>NW_018407553.1:384367-402191 GCF_002113885.1 Mizuhopecten yessoensis
CTCCCTTCTCGCCCCTAAAACTAACCCCATCTCCTTTTCACTAGAATCGCTGCCATCACTCACATACATCACCTACTTTTCATTATGCCTTTTTTTTTTTACATCTTTTTAAAGTTTCATTTTTAACGAATTTAGTTTTACGGTGTCGTAAAGCTATCGGCCAATCCCCAGTCGATTTAAAATAATGATCAATGAAACGTTTCGCCAGAGACACATATAACAATCCCCGAGTAATAAAATAGTACACACCAGTGCAAATGATAAAGACATGGTTTCATATTGCAGAATGAAGAATCGCTTGAATACATTTTGACAACATTAGAGTTGAAGACATGGTTGATCAAGCCTGGTTGATATATGATACGTTTTGACAACATTAGAGTAAGACATGGTTGATCAAGCCTGGTTGATATATAATACATTTGACAACATTAGAGTAAGACAGGGTTGATCAAGCCTGGTTGATATATGATACGTTTGACAACATTAGAGTAAGACAGGGTTGATGAAGCCTGGTTGATATATAATACATTTGACAACATTAGAGTAAGACAGGGTTGATGAAGCCTGGTTGATATATGATACGTTTTGACAACATTAGAGTAAGACATGGTTGATCAAGCCTGGTTGATATATAATACATTTGACAACATTAGAGTTGAAGACATGGTTGATCAATCCTGGTTGATATATGATACATTTTGACAACATTAGAGTAAGACAGGGTTGATCAAGCCTGGTTAGTATATGATACGTTTTGACAACATTAGAGTAAGACATGTTTGATCAAGCCTGGTTGATATATGATACGTTTTGACAACATTAGAGTAAGACATGGTTGATCAAGCGTCCTCAACTTTCTGACTTTTTACGGTGAACTATCGTATCGTCTTTTGAATAAAAGTGTTCAAATTACTTAAAAATGAAAACAAATATACCATTCTGAGATTTAAATAATCCTTTACAGAAATATGACGAATCTAGAAGAAGCAGTGACATTTTAAAAAACAAAATTTTCCTGTTTGGTCGATTATACTAATTGTCTGTAAGGCAGACAACTTTGAAAATATGGTCACAATAGCTACACAAGAACTGGAATACCTTGAGACAAGGTTGAATTTTGCTGTGTTATTAAGAAATAATAGCTTTGGACCAAGATCTGTAAAAAAAAAAAAGTCAATCTGCACTCGATGGCAGTAGACGTTTTAGTCAGAAGGTGTGCCGCCCGGTCGTACTGGGGTGATTTGGCATACTTTCTCCTGTGTGTCGACACATCTTGATATTGAATAATTCCCAGTCACTCCCCTAGAATAGCAGGATATACAATTCTCATCAATCACTTCGACAGGCTCGTGTCATCTATCATAGCATTCTGTGGAAACCGTAATGTTGTATGCACCGATATTCTCTGGATTCTCTGGAATCCGTAATGAAGTGTGCTCCGATATTCTCTGGAATCCGTAATGTAGTGTGCACCGATATTCTCTGGAATCCGAGATGTAGTGTGCTCCGATATTCTCTGGAATCCGAGATGTAGAATGCTCCGATATTCTCTGGAATCCGTAATGTAGTGTGCACCGATATTCTCTGGAATCCGAGATGTAGCATGCACCGATATTCTCTGGAATCCGTAATGAAGTGTGCTCCGATATTCTCTGGAATCCGAGATGTAGTATGCTCCGATATTCTCTGGAATCCGTAATGAAGTGTGCTCCGATATTTTCTGGAATCCGAGATGTAGTGTGCTCCGATATTCTCTCGAATCCGAGATGTAGCATGCACCGGATTTCATATGGGATGTACGATATTGAGTTCAGTGTGAGAATTTCATATTACTTAAAATCCAGAGGTTTTGGCCAAAGTATGAAGAAGCGATCGATTTTACCGTCCTGGTAATGTACGTGCCGAGGACTGGAGGGTTACCCCCGGAAAAAACTATTGAATTAATCTATTACATTGTAGCTCAACACATGCATTTAATTGTTACTTATGTCAAATAAGATTCTCTCAATTCTACTTTTTTCCGATTATGGTATATATTTTGACAAGGAATGTGTTGTATATCTTGTCGTATAAGTAAATGAGAAGGAACATTTTCAGATATTACAAACACATTCATACTATACAATTATCAGTTTAGCATTTTTGTTTCTTTGCTTTGTTTAATTTTTATTTTTGCTTAACTTTATTCCATTTAATTTATGTTAATTCTTTTTATTATTTATTCATTTAAAAAAAGGTCATTTTTTTTAATAAAATAGATCAATTAGGTTTGATCATTATGTAGCTAGTGCGGTTATTTTGTAAGATTATCTCCCCTTGCTGACAAAACGGGTAGATTATCGCTGTACCTATTCCATGATGATTGTCAATGACTAAAGTATTTCTGATCTAAGTATTACTGTGATACATTTTCTCGGTCGTGTCGATCAAAATGAGCGTCACTTTTAGGGCTGTGATTAGAGGAACTATGTAACCAACAGTGTCTACGTCACCCAGCCAATATTGTGGTGGGACTCTGTTTTGAATCTGTTCCTTCTGAGCGATAAACTCCCTTTAAACACTAACATATTAACTCTGGTTATTGATATTTTAATTAAAACATGTATATTTGTGCTACAGAGTTGGGTAGTAGTTCAGAACAGCAACATACGAATGTCCCGCCTTCTTCTTCGCTCTCTCCCCCTCCCCGTCTCCCGAAGGGATCATAGGAAGTCAAAACAGATTCAGGTGGATCGGCAATGACATAAAAATTGGCAAGATACACATGTCTATAAATCTCGAGTTCCCTGTATCAGGACGAAGGCATTGCCATACTACAGATGTAGGACAATTGTTAATGGTATATTGACGGTGTGGCGAAGACATACACATCGTATATTTAGTACGAAACAGTCACATAGTCATGTGTTGTATGAAGGTCTCCGCGGGAAATAATTGGAGATTTTTGTTGCGCGTGTGAACACAAGACGCGTGCAATAAACATTTACTATCGGGTGTAGAAACCACACACGTTCCCGTAATATGTAAGGTCAGGGTTATTCAGTATTCCATTTTTACCTCTTCCCTCCTCTTTCGACTCCTCCTTCTATACTCTCTCTCTCTCCAATTCTTCCCCTTGCCTTGTGCCTCCCATACCGTACCGTCCCTCGATCTCTCAGCCTTGCTTTTTCATCATCCTCCCGCTTCCCCTCCCTCTGTCCCTGCGTCCTCATCCTAAACCCCTCCCTACCTTCGACCCCTCCCTCCGTTCCCTCCCTCCGTCTCCTCCCTCTGTGTCCTCCCCGATTCCTCTGCTCCATCAATGTTGTACTCCTTCGTCTGTCCATCCCTCTTCATCCCCTTCATCTCCTCTCCTCCAGGCTTCCCTCCCTTCCCCTACACCCCTTACCAGTTTCCCCCACACAAGTTTTACGAGTAACACACGTAACCATTATCCAAAACACCTGCAGACAAGCCATTCCATACTAGTTTTTCCCTAGCACAAAGCTATACATCACTAATTATATGCAAGTAATTGGAATGCTAATGAAATCAGTTCAAGACGTTTTTGGATGGTAACTTAAACGTTTAGAGGAATATTTGCAATTCCTTAAGCGTCAGAATAATGCTTAAACAAACTGGATTAATTAGTAAAACGAATTTCTTATAACATTTTTTAGATTTCTACATTTTGTTCCGCCCACTCTGTCACAATTTAATGTGTATTATCCCACATGTGTTGCGAGGGCCCTACTTCGTCATGTGTTGAAGTAGTCGTATTTTAGGCCAACTGTAGTCACTACAAACATGTCACGTCATGGTAGCTTCTTTTGTGCTTACTATTGTGACGTCAATATCAGTACGACATCAGTACAAATCGTCTGTCATACTAGTGAGCAGTTTCCGATACATTCATGTAAGGCAAGTTCTCTCGATAAATCTCCACGCACAATGAAGACATTAGATCATATAAATGTGAGTTACAATGTTTTTGTTCTTATCGGCTACACTTAAACATTGGACTGCGCATGCTTTCAGTTGGCAATCACGCAAATGTATTTCACGATATAAGCTACTTTACTCCATTTCAAATGAGGTCTACTCTTAGTAACATGCCACTTCGGGGGCTACCATAGATATGTGATCTTCATAATTAATCTTCTATGTGGTAGTCAAATGGAATATCTTATTTAATTGTATCTTGTTTTCGCTGCCCTGTCATGCTTAATAGTAGAATGACACAATCCTGTCCACGGGTGCCTGTGCACGAGAAGCGACTCGTAATGGGCAGTGTATTATTTGTATATACGGCTAGCGGCCCAATTTGGGTTTCTTTATTTATTATTATCAATTATTTAGTTACATTTTAATCTAATCAATGTTTACCTGTTCCTTTTATAGGCTAAATAACTGCACTTACGTACGACTATTTTGGCTGTTGATTCCTATCAGTTTAATTTTTAAATTGATCAAGGCCGAGTTATGTAAACTGTTTACATAACTCGGCCTTGATCAATTGTACACCCCTTATAGTCTCTTGTTGCTGCGTATACTCTCTCTGTTACGGACGGCCCAGCGGAAACGTATATCTAAGGAGGTAAAGAACGACCAGGAGGACCCATATATGTGGGACGGAATGTCATGAACTTTTCGATTAGCAGAAAGTATGGAACAGTGGAACCGCATCGCTTGTTGCCGTCTGTTAACGGAGGGAGCTCTCCCATCGACCCCGAGTATTATTGATGTAGGGTGTGTGTGCATGTATGTATGTTTCGTATTACATGTATGTGTATACGTAGTGTATGTGTCAAAACTTCTTGTACATCTATAAAATTCTACTAAAGTCATGTGTACTTAAACAAGGCATTTTAATCTTGTATTACATGGTTTACTTTGATCAACAGGTCACATGACAATCATGTATTCTTATTTCACCTGTTTTTGTTTGTTTTGTTTTTAATGTAGTTAGTTTTTGTATATCTATATATAGCCATACTCATCAACCCCCTCACTATGTGATTACTCTTTACTGACATTTTCTGATCGATTGTTCCCCGCTCCCACCCAAATCATGTCCCTTCTTATATTATATCCTTTGAAATGTTTTATCTTCTCCCATTCCCCCCTTGCTTTTCCTATATATCCAACTGTCCATCTCTCTCTCTTCTTGTCTCCTTACCAGTAAGTATATGGTCCTTCATTTTAACACCACTCTACTCTCCCCTTATTAAATCTCATTGTTCTGTCCAATTTCTCAGCCCGCCCCTACCTAGGATATGTTTGTCCATGGCAGACCTCCAGCAATATTTTATATTTGTTACTTTTGACCCTCCATGATGGGAAATGATGTATGTGCTAAAGGGCTGCCGTAGGGTGTTTCTATTGTAAGTCATCTTGTATACCAGTCACCTTAGTTTTTATTCATAACTACTTCAAACGTTTTAAATCATTGTCTCTCCCATTTCAGATGTCTCCATCAGGTCTATTACTGCAGTGGTCCAATTACATGCTCAACCCAGTTAATTCAGCTATAATTATTTTGTTTTTAGCTGGTGATATACACCCAAATCCAGGGCCCAATCCCGATAGCAGTTCTACGATCAGTGGTCTAAGCTTATTCCATTTAAACATTCGGAGCTTACGAAATAGAGTTAAATACTTGTGTACTATAATAGAGGATATTGACATCCTATGCTTAACTGAAACACATTTAGATAACTCTATATCAAATTCCGAACTCGTCATTGATGGCTTCTCTGAACCATTTCGCAAAGATAGAAATATGTTTGACGGGGGTGTTGTAATTTATTTCTCTGAATCTTTCTTTGCTAAGCGAAGAACTGACTTGGAATTCGGAAATGATGAAACTGTTTGGTCCCAGATCAAATTTAAAGATTCACTTTATTTAATTTGTAATATTTATAGACCCCCCTCCCTTAATGATACTGTTCTATGGCACCATCTGCATCACTCGATAGACATTGCATTTGAAGAAACTTCAAATTTAATAATCACAGGTGACTTGAATGTAGACTTTCTATAATCTATTAGAGGCGAACTTCGTGATATTCTCTCTTATAATAAGTTAACAAATGTAATAACAGTACCTACTGGACAAACTGATAACTCATCTTCACTTCTTGATCCTATTATTGTAAGCGATATTGTAAATGTAACTTTTTCTGATGTTATTGAAATTGAACGCTCTATCATTGACCATGACGCATTTTTTGCTATTATAAATATCCCCGTTAAAGTTAATCATCACTACAAAAGAAAAATATGGTTATATGATCAATGCAATATTGACGAACTAAAAGTAATGATTAATAGTGTTCCTTGGAAAGATGATCTTAATAACTTAACAGATGTCAATGGAAATATTTTACTGATAAATTCCTCGAGGCGGTCATGAAATGTAAACCATCCAAAGAAATCTTAGTTCGAGAGGGTGACATACCATGGATGAATGGAATCTTAAGAAGTAGTACTAGAAAAGGAGATGGACTAAAATAGATCATGTTAAATAACAATACCGAGTCCAACAAAAGAAAATATAAACACATGATAAACAAAGTAAATAACATGATAAACAGAGCTAAAGAAATATTTTATGAAAACATTGATTCAGTCATTGACAGAAGTAATAACATCACCAAGGCATGCTGGAAACTTTTACGTAACATTCTGAAAGGCAATACACACTCAGACATATCTCCACTCCGGGATCCCACTACAAATGATATTATATATGATAATGCCAGTAAATGTGAATTATTTAACAACTATTCTAGCTCTGTATGTACATTATCTGAAAATGACCTTGATAAAGGTCTACCTTTTTTTTGAGAGTCGTACTAATTCTGCTTTAAGTGAAATAGATAGCTTACCTAGTTAAATTGAAGACATTATTAATATACTTTATACAAATAAAGCAACAGGCCCTGATGGATTTGTAATGAAATATCCATACCACTATCTATTATATTTAGTTTTTCATTATCATCCAGTATATATCCTGATGGCTGGCAAATTGCTCATGCCATGCCTATATTTAAAGCTAATGATGCAAGTATTTCTTCAAACTACAGACCTCTTTCACTGCTAAGCTGTTTGGGGAAGCTATTTGAGCGTGTCGTTTATAAACACATGTATGATTATTTAATTGAAAATGATCTTATTTATAAATATCAGTCAGGATTCTTACCTAACCATTCTACCACTCATCAGCTCATCGAACTCTATCACTCAATAATTTCTTCTTTGGAAAAATTTGAGCACACTATTCTAATATTCTGTGATTTTTCTAAGGCATTTGCTCGTGTGTGGCATAAAGGTCTTCTACACAAATTGGAGAAGTATGGCATTTCAGGTCAACTTCTTCTTTGGATCAGTAGCTATCTTTCTGATAGAAAGCAAGCAGTTTTTATTAAAGATGCACTTTCTTCATTCACTTCCACCAACGCTGGTGTACCTCAAGGTTCAGTCCTCGGGCCTTTATTTTTCTTAATGTATATACATGATATTTCATGCGAGTTCTTCTCTTTGTCCACACTTTTCGCTGACGATACATCTCTTTCTTACTCCTCTCCTGACCAGAACCTAATAGAATTAGAAGCAAGATCTGACATGAGGAAACTTGAAATTTGGTCCAAAGAGTGGATGATGTCTTTCAACCCCATCAAAACTGAGGCCCTTTTCATCTCAAATCTGCAGCTTCCATTTGTCCCATCGTTAAACTTCAATGGTACTCCCATCAAGATTACTAACCAACATAAACACTTAGGTGTTATTATTTCTAACGACTGTAAATGGAACTCTCATGTTGAGTACATAGTTAGTAGAATAACGAAATATATTGCAACCCTTCGTAAGCTCAAACTTATCTTAAAAAGAAACAACTTAGAGAAGTTATTTTTGATCTATATTAGACCACTTCTTGAATATGCATATGAGGTTTGGGGTTACTGCGGTGTAACTAATTCCCTAATACTGGAGAAAATTCAACTAGAAGCTGCTAGAATTGTCACTGAATTGCCCATTTACACGAAAAAGAATTTTTATATCAGGAAACTGGCTGGTTACCCCTCGCCAAAAGAAGAGATGATCGGAAACTTTTTCTATTTTATTCTATTATTAACGAAATGGCACCAAATTTTCTTATTGACTTGTTGCCAGGTTATGTTGGAAATTTAGTCCCATATAATTTACGAGGAGCTCACCTGCTGAGAGAACAACAGTTTCGTTTACACTCGTCAAACAATTCTTTCTTTCCTTCTGCAACGAATCTCTGGAACAACCTGAATAACGATATCAGAAATTCACACTCATTTAATTCGTTCAAGTCAAATGTTGAAAAGGCCTTGCTGGTGAACATTAATTCAAGTAAGAAATTTGTTAATTATGGATCTAGGAAATTAAATATTCTTCAACTGTCGCCTAAGATCCCGAGCAAGCTCACTCAACTATGATATTTTTATAGCAAACTTTACGGATTCAGCAGAGTGTAGATGTAGGCATTCCTGTTAAGATTCTTATCATTTTTTTTTACTTTTTTTTTTGTCCCCTTTATCAGAACTTACGTAGACTATTATATACAGATCTAGCATGGTAAGATGGTGCTATTGATGTAAACTTACTCTGTAATGGTACGATGGTGTTATTGATGTACACTTACTCTGTAATGGTACGATGGTGTTATTGATGTATGGTACGATGGTGTTATTGATGTAAACTAACTCTGTAATGGTACGATGGTGTTATTGATGTAAACATATTCTGTAATGGTACGATGGTGGTATTGATGGAAACTAACTCTGTAATGGTACGATGGTGTTATTGATGTAAACATATTCTGTAATGGTACGATGGTGGTATTGATGGAAACTAACTCTGTAATGGTACGATGGTGTTATTGATGTAAACGAAATCTGTGATGGAACGATGGTGTTATTGATGTAAACTTACTCTGTAATGGTAGTGGTTTAAGTTAAACATATTCTGTAATGGTACGATGGTGTTATTGATGTAAACTTACTCTGTAATGGTAGTGGTTTAAGTTAAACATATTCTGTAATGGTACGATGGTGTTATTGATGTAAACGAAATCTGTGATGGAACGATGGTGTTATTGATGTAAACTTACTCTGTAATGGTAGTGGTTTAAGTTAAACATATTCTGTAATGGTACGATGGTGTTATTGATGTAAACTTGCTCGGTAATGGTACGATGGTGTTATTTATGTAAACTTACTCTGTAATGGTACTATGGTGTTATTGACGTAAACTTACTCTATAATGGTGACGATGGTGCTATTGATATTAACATACTCTGTAATGGTAAGATGGTGCAATTGATGTAAACTTACTCTGTAATGGTACGATGTTGCTATTGATGTAATCTTACTCTGTAATGGTACGATGGTGTTATTTATTTAAACTTACTCTGTAATGGTACGATGGTGTTATTGATGTAAACATATTCTGTAATGGTACGATGGTGTTATTGATGTAAACTAACTCTGTAATGGTACGATGGTGTTATTGATGTAAACATACTCTGTAATGGTACGATGGTGTTATTGATGTAAACTTACTCTGTAATGGTACGATGGTGTTACTGATGTAAACTTACTCTGTGATGGTACGATGGTGCTATTGATGTAAACTTACTCTGTAATGGTACGATGGTGTTACTGATGTAAACTTACTCTGTGATGGTACGATGGTGTTATTGATGTAAACTTACTCTATAATGGTGACGATGGTGCTATTGATGTAAACATACTCTGTAATGGTAAGATGGTGCAATTGATGTAAACTTACTCTGTAATGGTACGATGGAGTTACTGATGTAAACTTACTCTGTGATGGTACGATGGTGTTATTGATGTAAACTTACTCTATAATGGTGACGATGGTGCTACATGTATTGATGTAAACTTACTCAGTAATGTAACGATGGTGTTATTGATGTAAACTTACTCTGTGATGGAACGATGGTGTTATTGATGTACTCTGTAATGGTACGATGGTGCTATTGATGAAAACTTACTCTGTAATGGTGACGATGGTGCTACATGTATTGATGTTAACTTACTATGTAATGGTACGATGGTGATATTGATGTAAACTTACTCTGTAATGGTACGATGGTGCTATTGATGTTAACTTACTATGTAATGGTACGATGGTGTTATTGATGTACACTTACTCTGTAATGGTACGATGGTGTTATTGATGTAAACTTACTCTGTAATGGTACGAATGGTTATTGATGTAAATTTACTTTGTAATGGTACGATGATGTTATTGATGTAAACTTACTCTGTAATGGTACGATAGTGTTATTGATGTAAACTTACTCTGTAATGGTACGATGGTGTTATTGATGTAAACTTATTCTGTAATGGTACGATGGTGCTATTGATGTGAACTTACTCTGTAATGGTACGATGGTGTTATTGATGTAAACTTACTCTGTAATGGTATGATGGTGTTATTGATGTAAACTTGCTCGGTAATGATACGATGGTGTTATTGATGTAAACTTACTCTGTAGTGGTACGATGGTGTTATTGATGTAAACTTACTCTGTGATGGTACGATGGTGCTATTGATGTGAACTTACTCTGGAATGGTACGATGGTGTTATTGATGTAAACTTACTCTATAATGGTGACGATGGTGCTACCTGTATTGATGTAAACTTACTCAGTAATGTTACGATAGTGTTTTTGATGTAAACTTACTCTGTGATGGAACGATGGTGTTATTGATGTAAACTTACTTTGTAATGGTTCGTTGGTGTTATTGATGTAAACGTGCTCGGTAATGGTACGATGGTGTTGTTGATGTAAACTTACTCTGTAGTGTTACGATGGTGTTATTGATTTAAACTTACTCTGTAATGGTCTTACTCTGTAATGGTACGATGGTGTTATTGATGTAAACTAACTCTGTAATGGTACGATGGTGCTATTGATGTTAACTTACTCTGTAATGGTACGATGGTGCTATTGATGTAAATTTACTTTGTAATGGTACGATGGTGTTATTGATGTACACTTACTTTGTAATGGTACGATGGTGTTATTGATGTACACTTACTCTGTAATGGTACATCAATAACACCATCGTACCATTACAGAGTAGGATTACATCAATAGCACCATCGTACCATTACAGAGTAAGTTTAGATCTATAACACCATCGTACCATTACAGAGTAAGTTTAGATCTATAACACCATCGTACCATTACAGAGTAAGTTTCCATCAATAACACCATCGTTCCATCACAGAGTTAGTTTACATCAATAACACCATCGTCACCATTACAGAGTAAGTTTGCATCAATAACACCATCGTACCATTACTGAGTAAGTTTACATCAATAACACCATCGTTACATTACTGAGTAAGTTTACATCAATACAGGTAGCACCATCGTCACCATTAGAGAGTAAGTTTACATCAATAACACCATCGTTACATTACTGAGTAAGTTTACATCAATACAGGTAGCACCATCGTCGCCATTATAGAGTAAGTTTACATCAATAACACCATAGTACCATTACAGAGTAAGTTTACATCAATTGCACCATCTTACCATTACAGAGTATGTTTACATCAATAGCACCATCGTCACCATTATAGAGTAATAACACCATCGTACCATTACAAAGTAAGTGTACATAAATAACACCATCCTACCATTACAAAGTAAATTTACATCAATAGCACAATCGTACCATTACAGAGTAAGTTAACATCAATGTAAGTTTACATCAATAACACCATCGTCACCATTCCAGAGTAAGTTTACATCAATAACACCATCGTAACATTACTGAGTAAGTTTACATCAATACATGTAGCACCATCGTCACCATTATAAAGTAAGGTTTCATCAATAACACCATCATACCATTACAGAGAAAGTTTCCATCAATAACATCATCGTCCCATTACAGAGTAAGTTTACATCAATAGCACCATCATACCATTACAGAGTAAGTTTACATCAATAGCACCATCGTACCATTACAAAGTAAATTTACATCAATAGCACAATCGTACCATTACAGAGTAAGTTAACATCAATAACACAATCGTACCATTACAGAGTAAGTGTACATCAATAACACCATCGTACCATTACAAAGTAAGTTTACATCAATAACACCATCGTTACATTACTGAGTAAGTTTACATCAAAACATGTAGCACCATCGTCACCATTATAGAGTAAGTTTACATCAATAACACCATAGTACCATTACAGAGTAAGTTTACATCAATCCATGTAGCACCATCGTCACCATTATAAAGTAAGGTTTCATCAATAACACCATCATACCATTACAGAGAAAGTTTCCATCAATAGCACCATCGTACCATCACAGAGTAAGTTTACATCAGTAACACCATCGTACCATTACAGAGTAAGTTTAGATCTATAACACCATCGTACCATTACAGAGTAAGTTTCCATCAATAACACCATCGTTCCATCACAGAGTTAGTTTACATCAATAACACCATCGTCACCATTACAGAGTAAGTTTACATCAATAACACAATCGTACCATTACAGAGTAAGTTTACATCAATCCATGTAGCACCATCGTCACCATTATAAAGTAAGTTTACATCAATAACACCATCATACCATTACAGAGAAAGTTTCCATCAATAGCACCATCGTACCATCACAGAGTAGGTTTACATCTATAACACCATCGTACCATTACAGAGTAAGATTACATCAATAGCAACATCGTACCATTTCAGAGTAAGTTTACATCAATACATGTAGCCCCATCGTCACCATTATAAAGTAAGTTTACATCAATAACACCATCATTCCATTACAGAGAAAGTTTACATCAATAACATCATCGTCCCATTACAGAGTAAGTTTACATCAATAGCACCATCATACCATTACAGAGTAAGTTTACATCAATAGCAGTACCATTACAGAGTAAGTTTACATCAATTGCACCATCTTACCATTACAGAGTATGTTTACATCAATAACACCATCGTACCATTACAAAGTAAGTGTACGATGGTGTTATTGATGTACACTTACTTACTCTGTAATGGTACGATGGTGCTATTGATGTTAACTTACTCTGTAATGGTACGATGGTGTTATAGATGTAAACTTACTCTGTAATGGTACGATGGTGTTATAGATGTAAACCTACTCTGTGATGGTACGATGGTGCTATTGATGGAAACTTACTCTGTAATGGTACGATGGTGTTATTAATATAAACTTACTTTGTAATGGTACGATGGGGTTATTGATGTAAACTTACTCTGAAATGGTACGATGGTGCTATTGATGTAAACATACTCTGTAATGGTAAGATGGTGCAATTGATGTAAACTTACTCTGTAATGGTACGATAGTGTTATTAATGTAAACTTACTCTGTAATGGTACGATGGTGTTATAGATGTAAACTTACTCTGTGATGGTACGATGGTGCTATTGATGGAAACTTACTCTGTAATGGTACGATGGTGTTATAGATGTAAACTTACTCTGTAATGGTACGATAGTGTTATTAATGTAAACTTACTCTGTAATGGTACGATGATGTAATTGATGTAAACTTTCTCTGTAATGGTACGATGGTGCTATTGATGTAAACTTTCTCTGTAATGGTATGATGGTGTTATTGATGTAAACTTACTTTATAATGGTGACGATGGTGCTACATGTATTGATGTAAACTTACTCTGTAATGGTACGATGTTGCTATTGATGTAATCTTACTCTGTAATGGTACGATGGTGTTATTGATGTAAACTTACTCTGTTATTGTGACGATGGTGCTATTGATTTTAACTTACTCTGTAATGGGACGATGGTGCTATTGATCTAAACTTTCTCTGTAATGGTATGATCTCTGTAATGGTACGATGTTGCTATTGATGTAATCTTACTCTGTAATGGTGACGATGGTGCTACATGGATTGATGTAAACTTACTCTATAATGGTGACGATGGTGCTACATGGATTGATGTAAACTTACTCCGTAATGGTACGATGTTGCTATTGATTTAAACTTACTCTGTAATGGTGATGATAGTGTTTCTTCAGATGTTAACAATAAATTTGCCAAATCAGTACAAAACGTATAGGTAGGTCGGGAAGATTTGATTAATTATCTGTTTCTCTATTTATACCCTCACCCCCATTTCTCTCTCCCACNGAAGTCATCTATAAGTTGGAAAACTTACTGACTAATCCTATTGTCATATTATATGTCAATAAAACATGTTTAAACTAAACTTAAGTAACATGCAAACTTCTAAGAATTCCAAGGTGACACCAAGGAAGATAACTCTAATTCCATGTTTTTATGAGGCAGATAGCATATGTCCTTAATTCATTTTAACTTGATAGTGTTGTTGGGATTTTTGCATTGGTAATTAATGCCGGGTTCTGTATTCTATACATCCGTTATCTCTATCATCTATAAATATATATTCGTGTGGATATCTTCGAGCTAATTTACTCAACGCAAAAAAAAAAATCGAGCATTTCCACACCGCGAAAATGTCTGGTTTTACAGTATTTGATGGACAACAGTGTAGCTAGACGATCGAAGATATATTGAACACGAAAGGGTATATATATAATACTTATAAGACAATGTTCATTGTAAAGGGAGTTAACTCGCATCAAAAATAAATTATGATTCGTGCTTGCATCCCTAAATCACAGACCAATCGTGCAGGGCATATCTGATCGACGACAGGAGCTAAAAGACAGGGAATTTATTCACTATAAATATTTGGATATATGGTTGTCATTTTCGGTTTCCGAATAACTACGTAATCATACTCGTTTATATTAATTAAGTAACAAGAAATTAATCACTGTAATATAATAATGTTATTGAAACGAACACTATTTTATCTGATTAATCTTTATAATATTTTAAACAGCAATAAACAAATCCGGAAATAGAATCACAGATGTTCCGTGAATTAAACACAACTAACCAAAGTCTCAAAGCGTGAACGTGAAACTGATTAAGCCTCGTAATGTCTCACCTTTAATGTGATTTCGTCCATAGCATGGCGTCCGATCGGGTCGTATTTCTGTTTGTCCAATGGGACGGCCGGGAGTTAAACCATAAATGGCGCTAAAGAAAGCTGTGAGAACGTTAAAGAAACCGCGAATTCTGATTGTCTCGTTTGTATCCGAGACATAATTCAATTTTGGGATCTGTTTGCCTCCCAGAGGGCTGATAAAATATCGGATATTATTTGCGGAAGTGTTTTGTAACGTCCAATGGACCATTTAATTTTGATACAGTTGTTTTGCTTCTGTTTGACACTTTTCTCCGTTTCTATGAACTTTTGTGTAATATAAATATTTGAAACGGGGAAAACCCCACCGTGAATGGCATCACAGCGTAAAAATGTTCCTCATTATTTAGTATTCATGATTAATTAATCCAGGTGTCGATCGAAAAAATGAAAAAGAGAGATTTGAAAACCTCAAAACACATGCCGAGGAAGAGAAAAAAGACAAAGACAACACATGCGGAGTTAGTGATAACTGGGCTGAATAAAGCTACTTTTAAAAATAAACAAAACATAAGACAAATAGCCTGTGATATAGTAAAAATGAACGGATGACTATAAGAATATGTATGAATGAATGACTAAATAATTCGAATGAATGGATAAATAAATTCATGACACGTTTTGAGACGAATTGTTGAATGAATGAAAAGATATCGGAATACTGATGAATGGCCTAACAATTGAATAGATGGAGGAGTGGCTAAACTAACACGCGACCAAAGTATTAGAATGAATAACATTCACAAAAATAAAATAAACGACTTAATTCACCAGCTTGCAATAATAGATAAGATGAATTTTGAATGTTGCACGTAAGAGGAATAAATGAATGCGACTATTTCTGTGCGAGACGCGGAATGTGAATGTGTACAAAGGCCAAGGCCGGGAGAACAAAACCCTTTTAGATATTATACTGTATGATCGTTATGTACAAAGGCCAAGGCCGGGAGAACAAAACCCTTGTAGATATTATACTGTATGATCGTTATGTACAAAGTATATACATTGTACACGTACTTTTCTTTATCTTTAATTCACTAGCACGTGCGTGCCTTTTATCGCTGATATACCTGTATAACCGTCCAGGCTATAGGAGACGTGCCCAGCGTCAACTGTTGACCATTTTATATTTGTGGACAAGTCGAGAAATACTATTAAGACTATCTCACCTTTGAAGTTGATTAAATCCATCGATGTTATTGTAGCTTTATTGGAAAGGTTCGAAATGAATTGAACCCGGCCAGATAATCAGCAACACCAGTTGTTTGTCCTCAGGAAAAAAGAAATGAAAGCAATTCTATATAGAATTGCAGCAGGTTTAACTTCAAAAGAAAGGCATTGATATTTTTCTAATTGCTGTCAGTGGAAAAAAAATACAAATTAGCCTAAACAATAGAATGCCATGTTATACATCAGTGAGTTTAATTTGCTATCTTTCAATCTAGACTCAATACCTTGTATGACTTCCATTGTCGGCGTGACTCGGCTGATATCATCTATTCCACGCCCCAGACCGGTAGAGGAACAGGGCAATCTAATGATCACCGAATCGTATTGAAAATTCCGGATCGATATCCAAACCATTAAATCTGCGTGAAATTGGGCGGGGTTTTGTCCTGTGAACGCATACGTAAATGGAAGAGACATTGTGTTGTTTGACAGGCTTCAATCTCTGGAAGTTCCAAGACAAGTTCCAATGTTTTGAGCGTTATATGGCTTCTTAGCATCAGCATGTGACACGTGCTCAGTGCGGTCGGTTCAGCAGTTATTGTCAGCTTCAATTTGTCGACATTCCAGCGAAGAAATTGTTTTTTTTTGTTTTATTTCTTTAAGGAATTAGAATAAATCAAAATTCGGAAAATCAATGTTGAAAGATCTAATAAAGTATTAAAATCGAAATGAACCATATTTAAAGATTCAAAGTTTATTTCAAGTTCTGAGCACGTTTAGGAAGAACCAGTCCATTTGTATCAGGTGCCGATAATTCTGATATCTATATAAGCATAAACATCGGAGAACGACCGCTTCCGTCACAGTATAAACGTCGAACCGTAAAGTCGGGACGTTCGATACCCGTGGGTTCATTTGTTTCTCGAGATATATTATACATGTAAATTAGTGTGAATCATTTGAGTTCGCGAGAGTTTATTCAAATCATTTAGAGGAATACAATGTAGCATAACGGTCGTCGTTATTTTGCTTATTCAAGTCTTCACAACGAATAGATTAAACAACAAACGCTTTCTAGGATGTTTTGGAGACATTCGAACATGGAACCTCTTAATTTGTATATGGGAGTAAGCTTAAGTGTACCAGAATAATAGATGATACAAATCCTTTGAACAGATTTTAATATATACCTTCAAATTCATGCCGTATTATAACCATGTAACAGTTGATTTTTACAGGGAACAAATCGCCAATAAAGTTCCTTACTCCATACACACTTGTAACATGTACAGAAATGTATGCTCGCCCAACTATGGACTCGTTAAATATAGATATTCTACAAATCTGTGGTACAAAGAACACCCATGTAAACATCGAAATCTGAGCACAACATTTACACGCACACCACGTCAAGATATATCCGTTTTTTTATTTGTTTAGATATATATATATATATATATATAATAAAAAGTGATTAAATGTCCATGTGAAGGAAGTAAATATAGAAAAAATAAAATTAACGACCGACTAAAAAACTAGCTGCTTTCACCC
>NW_018407553.1:404095-426879 GCF_002113885.1 Mizuhopecten yessoensis
CCCCACACAACACCACCCACGTTCTACCCCAACCCCCATACAACACCACTCATGTTCTGTCCCTTGCCCTGCTTCCCACACAACACCACCCACGTTCCTTCCCAAACCCTCACACAACACCATCATGTTCCGTCCCCTGCCCAGCCCCCACACAACACCACCCACGTTCCGCCCCCTGCCCCACACAACACCACCCACATATTTTTATATGATGATGGATGATGATGATGATGATTATTAGTATGTAGACCATATCCATGTGTTCATGTCAAAGTACTTTTGCATGTTCGAATGTCCGGCTTAAGTACATGTTAAAATAGCATTTGAAAAAAAATCTAATTAAAACGTTTGTTTGTTTTAAATGAGCATGGTGACAAATGCAAGGCTGCAATTATACAATGTACCTGCCGACAGAAATATGGCCCAGCACTGCACGCATTTATAGAATGGTGAGAACGAGAAGCGTGAACTGACCGGGTTCGGAGCGTGAAGTACTTGAACGCGATTGGGCGAAACAATGCTACCTCCTTATCTGAAGAGCGATCAAAGATGGAATAATAAATAATCCCAAATTATTTGTCATTTTTCTCTACACAGAAGACTCAACACGATATTAATTACGTGAGGTACAGAGATTTTTATCGCTTTGTCAGTAAATTATGCATTAATTCTGAAGGGTCTACAATTTCCAAACGGTTTTGATGGAGTCGATAAAATTCAATTGGTCTGCTTGCAATAGAATAATAGCTGTGATAAAAATATATCTTTTAACCAAGAAGGGTATCAGTTATCACAATTTATGTATATAAACACCATGCACAAATTGCTTAATATTCCAGGAAAAAATAATTCCATACCATATTTAATATCAGTCAGTAGCTGGTTTTGGGTAATGAAGTGTAAAAATCATTCAAACGTCGCTCTATGGTGGATGAGGATTGTTTCAGTAAGAGTAGCGAAGATTCTGTTTTGCTCACAGAACACTAAGCTTCTTCTTCACCAATCTGGTTATCCAACAGACGCGTTCACGTACTTAACAAGAGACACAGGGGCCTGGCTAGCTCACCTGGAATTTAATATTTCACTTAAAATCAGATGAGCATAAGAAATAGAAGACTTTATAAGAACTAAATCCTAAAGAACGGGGTAGACAATATTAAGTACATGAGTGATTTCGTTTCTTCATGCCCACCATTTAATATATGGTTATGGGGTTGTGATCTTAACTATTTCCATGTTATGTAATTATCGGGGGAAGAAGCAAAACCCGGAGATAATCCTAATAGCAAGAGTGTATTAATGTATGCATGGCTGTTAGTTGTAAACGTGGTTATAGGTTGGAGATTTCAACAGTTTCCATGTTATGATCAAGGGAGTAAGTACCAAGAGATGAGGCAAGACCTCAGAACCAATCATAGTAGCATTAGTATATTTATCTCTTCAGACCAAACAATGAATGAATTTATTGTTATAGAGTGGGTATTTCAACATTTTCCATGCTATGATCAAGGGAGTAAGTACCAGGAGGTGGGGCAAGACCCTAGAGCCTATTCTAGCAGCATATGTATTTTTTTTATCTCTTTGAACCCAACAGTGGTATATATTTATGATTATAGGGTGGGGATTTCAACAGTCTCCATGAGTTATTCCCAGAGGGTGGGGCTGGACGTCTAGGTTAGTCCTGTTTGAATGAGCGTCTTTGTCTCTTTATGCCTAGTTATTATTAGTATTTATATTGTTTTTATACATTTACTTGTAGTTGTATATACGATTATAGGGTTGGGTTCACAATGGTTCTTCTTGTGACAAAGGGGCAGGGCAGGACCAATCCTGTTAGCATGAATATATCTATCTCTTAATGCCAACTGCATGTGTCTGTGTTTTTTTTATATCTATCTTTTTAACAACCAAAATTCTCTTATGGAGCCCACCCTTTCGGCCCCAAAGGCCATATACAAATTGATCAGCTTGCCCAGAATGATGTTTTAAAACAAAAATGGTTACAAGCCTTGCAGTTGTTCAGAAGGAGTAGGATTGTGAAGCAAAATAGCCTACTTTCACATTTTAAACCTGTCCCTCTGACCTAAGGGGATGTACGGTCTTCATTCAAAATGTGATTGTTTCCCCTGTAATGCTTCAGATCGAATAATTATGGTAACACTATGTTCAGCCGTCTAGAACAGCTGCATTTAAAAATGATATTGTCGATTTGTCCTGTATTGAGCACACCTTATGCCGCGCCCCTTTGGTCCAAATGGCCTCTCAACCCGTATTTATAAAAAAAAGAGATAACAATTAGAGTACACTTCCAGAGATGATAAGTATACACCTACCGTTTGCTATAAGTACACAATAACTCTCCATAATGATAAATGCGCACTATCTAACGAATTATCTATTAATAACGATATAATCGATGGAATATGAGCAATCACAGTTCTGGAATATTAGCGACCGGAAGCGTTTTACGTTGTCACGAAAAGTAACTCCTAAATAAATATATGTGTTTCCGGGAAGTGATTTAAAAAAAGACATTATTTTAATTATGATTAACTGTGATCCAATGAAACGCTAGTTCACACTTTCCAGTCGGACTTTGGACGTTTTTGACAGTTCTACACAGTTCGTCCCCTCTACACAGCGACTTCTGTCTTCAGATCTGAAGACAGCCACAGGCTCTACAGATCTGTCTGAAGACAGTCCCGGCTCTACAGATCTGTCTGACGACAACCCCGGCTCTGTTGCCGTACAGGTTGTAGACAGGTGTATTGACATTCAAGGTCCTCCTCTTTCAAAATGAGGCTTCTTTCGTCCTATCTAGGTCATCCTCGTGGAGCTAAAACTGACATCTTCAAAACAAAATCACGGGAAGTCTTTGACAGGTCTATGACGCGGGCATGTCGATTTCGCTGGAGCAGAAATCATGTCTGGCTTCCTGCCATATTCTTAACAAAATGGCGGCATGACGAGAAACAACGAAACAAAGACCGGAACTAGGATCCGGAAATGGCATCACACAGTTTCTTGCGTTTTATTTTTTATGTTGTGCTTGAATCTCGAGTCATTGTCTTTTTCTGTTAAGTTTTTGTAGACATGTCGTTGTCTTTTAACTGTATAATTGCACAAAATAAAAAAATGAAAATAAATCCATATATATAGACTATAAATAAAATAATAAGAATTAGTAATGTGAATTTTAAGCAACGTCATAAAACCACAAACAAACACAAATATGGAGTAATCTGATTTTAACGACTTTCTGTCTTTAAAAATTCCATCTCGTTGGTTTCTCTGCTTTAGCAATTCGACACTAGCTTAACTTGAAACTGCCATTAGTTGTGGTCCATCTTTCATTTCAATAACATAATTTTCATTCACAGACCGTTTTCAAATCGTATATTGGGACCGTCGTGAGTTTGGTACTTTCGGTAAGAATGTTTGTGATTGGTGAACATGGATTTAACCAGAAACAGGAATTTCAATACCGGAATGTAAAAGTTCTACAGGCGAGTTTTCGGGAAGTTATCGCGGTAACACTGTATTTGTATGTGTATCTTTTGAAACGATTAGTATATATGTTTTGTAACTTTATTTCATTTTACATACAATTATTCGAAACCCCTGTTTGGCGGTCTAAGTTGACCCGTATGTCGGGAGTCGAACCCGGACGTCCCAGCACACATGGGTTCAAACGCTACCAAACGCTCTAGCCCTCACAGCCACACGGGACAAGATGTAGAGTAATAAATTAATTTGAAGTGTTTCAATTTCATTTACTTAACCAATATTTTACTGTTAAATTGGCTGACTCATCTCTTCATTTAAAACCGGTATAGTTTAACATTTTTTTTTTTAAGAATGGACTAATTTCTTTTCATATGCATCTGTGTTTCTTGTTATCTCATTTCATTATTGGTGTTAAGTTCATGATTATTTTAATGGATTTTCCTTTTTTCTGAAGGCATTTTGTTTCTAAGTAAATCAAAACGAATGGGAGGAATGTCAATTCAGCGCTTGCACACACAAGATTTTATTCATTTCTTGTTACATAATTTCGTTATTTCATATTAAAATTGTTGAAGAGACGTATTTGATTTCTGTCGTCTGGAACATTCCAATATATCAGATCGGCTTCTGGATTGCTAAGGCATCTGAATCAACTTAAAAAGTCATATATTGCCACGGGGAGTTCCAACAGTTTTGTTCAGTAGATTATGAAGTTCAATCCGGGATTTATTTTAAGTCAAATTTGTCAATGACGAATAGACAACAATTACATATTGAACTTGACAAATTTGAACAGGTAATCCAAGATAACTCAACGGTAAGAAACGGCTATGGTGACAAAGTATTCTCCGTAGCTGTGATATCGAACGCGCCGCTGTAGACTTCGGCGGACTGATTCCATGATTTAGGTACCATTGTCGGCCCTTTATCCGGCGTCTTAGACCAGACAAAGGCGGTCCCTTTCTGCTGATAGGTGCATCTCCTTGTCTGACCCCGTGAAATCCCTATAAGCCTGCACTTTATAAATCTTGGCCTATCCATATTCGTAGAAGGGAGCGTGTCATTGTGTGCATATGATAAATCGTTATGCCTTTTCAAAGTTATAAGAAATGGTATTTGTTAATTGACGTTACTTGATATCCGTAAGTTAGATTTTAATTGTCACGTTCATAGATCAATTAGAATATGTTACGAGTATGGACAAGTATCAAGTATGGAATTTCAAATAGATTTCACAGGAAGTAAAAGTGTAGTAATTGAATTTTAAAAGTGAATTTAATTTAACATCCAAAAAGTTGATTAGTTATTGATTGTGACATGTGCATTCATTTTTCACAAAATTACGCTTACTGCAAACGCTAAAACCCGTACCACCATTGTCAATCCACATAATTGAAATGACAACTTCAACCAGAAAAAAACGTGTTTCGAGTTATTGAGATAGATTTATTACAGAAAACTGTCATATCGTTTTGAAGTGTCGCGTTATGAGATTAATTATTCGGAATGTTGTTTAAAAGTCGTCTTGATTTCTATGATTATCCTATAGTGGTATATACGGGCTATAATTAATTACAATCGATCTCAAGTCCAATTTTTAAATGACTTCTTTAGAAATCCTACGAAAATGTCTGAAAGGTCGAGCAGGGTTAATATAGTTTAAATTTAAACAAAACTTACGAAAATTAATTGGAGCCAATAATGTTTTCTTTTTGTTTACACAGAGAAAATCTGTGTTTGTTTATTGTTCCGTACCGTGATAGATTGGACTAATCACGCGCATGTCCATTGACAGAACGTTTTCTTACTTGGCAACCGTGAGCCCAGTCAGTATTACGTGAACGCTTTACGTCTGTTTTCTCCTCAACTTTTATTGGAATAGTGGCAAAAGACAAACACGAACTGCACATTTATGAAGAAATAATCTGTAATCGCTAAATTGATCTGATAGGGGCGCTAACATGTCGGAATGGCTGCTGATTCAGTGTTTACCGTACATGTAGTTAGACTCATTCACTTTGTAATGTTTCACCACATTATTGTCGCCTTAATTGCAGACGGTAAGATATATGAGAATTTACCTACATATTTGTGGCTGGTTTACTTGTAACGGTCAGTTTTGTACTGCATTAAGAGTCCTCTGTTTCTGCTGCTGTTACTGTGTCTGCTGAGTAAAATACCAAATAAACTTGCTGTAGTCAATGCAATGCAGAGGTTGTGTACCGCAATGAAAGGAAGTAACATTTCGATGGACTGGTGTGATGCATCGATATCATAACTTCAGGATGTACACGTTACATTTGTACCTTACTATGACATACAACCATTCTCCAAAACTGTTCCACACACCGAGCATCTGAAATACCTTTATTTTACGGTAATTAGTAAGTATACCTGGTTAATTACGCAATGACGTAATAGATGTGTAGTTGATTTAAATCATTAAAGAACAAAATATAAGACATTTAATAGGACTCTACGTAGGTACCTATAGGATATAACCTTAAGACCACGGTCTACAAATTAACAGGGAAGTCTTCTTTAAGCCCCTCCCCTCCATATTTGAGTTCTAAAGTTACGTACGGAGATAGTTTGTGTACGTATATGTAGTATCATATTCATTTACACCAGCATCGCACAGCGTACCGAACGCATTAATGATAAAGTAGCTGCAATTTGTCAGAGAATATTGATCTGATTGAAAATACATGTAACTATACATAGAGAATAAACAAATTAATACAGAAATTAAAAAATATCTTCCGGGATTTATTATGTTCATATTAAATTTATTTACCCCAAGATTCATATTACTTTTGACAAAGTACTTCGAACTTGACGTATCAAACGATTGCTTCCCATTCCTGTCGTAAGGATCATAACAACAGCCAGGGATTGGTAGCTTGGTCCTCGCTGATTCCGGGTTCCCGGTAAACACCGAATTCGTGTTTTATTATGAGCTTGACACTCTGTTATTTAGAATTGGTGGTTGGTTAGGTATAAATGACCCATTTTAAGTGCTAGTTGTACCCTTTCTATCCCTCAAATCTCTTAATAAGCATTGAGTAAACATGTGTCGTCTGCTTTCGGGTGTAGTGTAGGATCCGGGAGATAAATGACTAGTTCTCGTCCTGCCGTCTGCTCGCCAGATCATCTACCTGCTCGAGTCAATGACTTACCTGTCATTTATTTCCTACCAAACGAGAAAAATATGAAGTGTAGACAAGGGGAGATTTACTTTGACCCAGGGGTGCACACCGGTTTATCTCCCTTTGATGTAGCAGAACAACGCGATCGCTCTCGGATTACGCGAGATTTGAAGATTTCATGAAATTGCCATCTAGGATCATCGAACACTTTCTAAAGTTTATGTAAAGTTTTGATAAACAACCTTTCCCTCGTCGGTCATTTGAAGCTGGAATTGAAAAAATGGGATATTTAAAAAACCCAGTTATATAAGGAGGTGCGATTCTTCAACACTGGCGGGGATTATTTACTCTACTTAACACGCGGATGTGACGTCATATAATCGCACGCACGCGCCAGCTGAAAATCTGGATGGCGACAGGAATTGGGTTAGGAATCATCACCTAATGTCTATGTAAACAATGGAGATTATGACCAGGTGATATGCGATCGTATTTTGTCGCCGAAGTTCGGTTTTATCAGCCATTTTCCTGTCATTTGCACGGAGAACAAAGTGAATCGCTGACTATCTTCACATCTCTCTTCCTTTACAAATTTGGGTTTAACTTCCACTCTGATAACCTTAATATACTTACTGTGCAAATAATATAAACAGAAGGAGCTATCTCATAAATTAAACACAAATGTATATATCGGGGAATAAAAAGAATTAAGAATGTTCACACTATGGAATATTGTTCGTCGGTAATGAAGAGGAACATTTCGTTGACTTCATTCTTTTAATAACATGAACATGTATCTTTCCTTCAAAAATAAACACTAAATCCACAGTGTATTACAAACAACCGTCTTTCAAAACATCACACTAAAACAAGTATACAATGTAGTAGGGTCTTAGTAATAAGAATAGATTGCAACCAGCAGTCGAGGAATAATAATAAAACACAAGCTATAATGAGATTCGTAAGACCGACATATCAATAGGGAGACCGGGGAAAGTTCGCCCCCCCCCCCCCCCCCCCCCCCCAATTTTGTTTGTTTTTGTTTTTATTAAAGTCCGTTCTAGGAAGTATGGCATTACGTCCGTTTTTGAACATTATTTCACTTTTCCTGTCGGTAGATCGGATGGCCGAACGAGCCCCGCCATGGAGTTAGTTCGGACAGGCATTCGGGTAAGTTCGGCCCCCATTGGAATCAGCTTGATTATGACGTCATAAAGCACGCAACGTCATATTTTACCTCCAATTTTACGACTTTTTATGTGTTAACTACATGGGCCGATCTTGCCACGGCATTATTGGTCGAACCTGTTCGGGCCCAAATTGATATTTCAATAAATTCTTATCGTACAGCAATATGGTAGTGAATGATTGGCTTGGCTTTTATGCATACTCATTTGAAGCTGTCAGTGTGTTACACGTTTGACTGTAAAAAAGAAGCAATTCCGTTTCAAAAAGTTCGCACAACTAGAAGGTACCCTCTCAAAAGTAATTTTCTCCTGTTAGGTCATTTTACATTAAAGTTTTCCTTGCCATTTTTTCGTCGTTGAATGCCCAGCCAACTTAACTGCTAAGATCCTTAAACTTGTAAATATTAGCTCAAAACTTGCCCCGGTCTCCCTTATGTAGATTTTTTTTTATATCATTGATGATTGGTAAAAACGTATTCACAATATAATTTTTGCATCAATGACGCCATTTTCTCCCAGTCAAAGCTAAAGTAGATATTTGTTCTTGTTCGTATCATATATGATGGGTTGGGTGGTGCAGTAGAAAATGCGCTCGTCTTCACCAAGTTTGCCGGATTCTATCCCGGTCACCTGCCCGACCAAGCGGGTTTTCTCCGGATACTACAGCTTCCTCCCATATTAAGAATTGAACCCTCTGCGTGCTTCCGTCCCGGCACACAAAGAATGATTGAGATAAGCTGGGGGAAAACTGTTTGGTAATTGCTATAGAAAAAAAGTGTATATTTGACCATTAGTAAATGTATAGAGATGTTAGTTAAAAGAAGGAAATTATACTTTGATGTAACTGAAATTGTCTTTATATCGATATGTAGTCTCAATTACTGTACTGTTCCATCCTGAAACACCGGATTGAATTTCAAATTTTGTAACTGTCACCGAGGATTTACAGGTTATGATGCCAGTTTCTGTCTGCAACTAGTTACAAATCGGCACGCGTTGTGAAAAAGAAAAAACGTTGCTGAAAAAGTGCGATGCACTTGGGTTGGTTGTCTGGAAAATTAGTGCTAATTTCGTCATAAATGCATTTTCCATTGCTCTTTTTATTAGTGGTGATGCATAAATAATGTAAAGACTATATCAAGACTTTCAAAAATGTTAATTATTTTGTCCATATTCTCAACAAATGGAAATTAATAGCTGATGAAATTTTAACTGATCACTTTTTGAAGATATTCCCAGTAGAAATATTAACAGAACCGGAAATAACCGATGAAGGCCGATGGGTTGTGACGTCGTGTGACGTCATAGTATGATAATCTCTGAACGAAGTTTCATGCCTGTTAGTGTCACATTTTATGTGATAGACTTTTTTCACACAGAATGTATATTATTTTTTATCTAAATAAACAAGTAATAAAACATGAAGATTGTTTTCGCTATGTAAAGATATTTATGTATGGATTGAAACACAATTGTCTTTGCTTCAAGGATACACTTCCTCTTTTCCCACTGGACGTCTATTTCCGGACGAAAAAAGTTAAAGGCAACGTGTAGCAAGGGGAAGCAACTCTGTTTATGCACGCATGCGGGCGCCTAAAAATGTCCTTATAAAAGTGTTGTTAACAGTGTCACTTAGTAATAATGACAGTAATTCATGCCCCCATAGAAATTATATATCTTTGAGTTTCTTTTTGGCCTGGAGAGAGCGAAGCTCGTACATTTGTTTCCATAGTATAGTATAATTTTTGAATCATAACATTACCCATTTTAATACATACATAATTTACCTGTAATTTTTTTTTTTTATAATATGCTTGAATCTGTTGCTGGGCAAAATCATTCATTTTGAAAACAGGCATTGCCTGAAACGAGAGAAGCTTCTAAATGCTGTTTTTTTCAATATTTTTCTAAATAACATTATTTAAAATAATATCTATTTATTCGTTTTATAGTAATTGATGTTAAATTGATAATAAGTAAAGAAAAACATTCGAATGAATTATGCAGTTCAAGAGAAAACACAAATGCATTTGGTACTGTTGCATTTAATTACCCCGTCTATGGCCTCAGCGTAATGTTGCGGAAACAGTGAGGCCCAGTAGAGGGTCTTCATATTTGAAGATGTATTGTTTATCAAATATAACTGTTAAATTCCAATTTTATTTTCCGACATGATATACTTTGCCTGATCCCTCTAAATCGTGTAAAAAGAGAATCACAATAGCTAAAACATATCCGGATTTCCGTCTGGTTTGGTAGTTACAATATACTTCCGGTTAGGGTGGAGAGAAGAAAAGACTAAACATTTGAAAGAAGCTTCAGTTTCTATAATTTTTAATGTCATGAATTTACATAACCGCAGAAAAAAATATCAAATAAAGAGATATTTTTGAGAATGTGTAGCAAAGCATAATTACAGCATTGTAAAAATAGGACCGCGGTAGCTCTATACTAGCTACTTCGTGACGAAGGATTTTGGAAGCATAGTATTTCGACGTTACCATGACTTCAATTGTTCGTACATGTTACCGGAAAAGAGTTTCGTTTCTTGCGCCTTCGACGCAAGAAGAGCTGCGCTCTTATAAAGAAATTGGCATTTCTTCTTAAGAGAAATTGACATTGCCTATATATCAGAATCTCCTTATAAAAGTGTTGTTAACAGTGTCACCTTAGAAATAATAACAGTAATTAATGTCCACATAGAAATTATACATCTTCGAGTTTCTTTTTTTTCCTTTTTCAATTTCGACGCTGCTATTGTTTACGCTACATTGAGGACATTGTATGACAATTGGAATATTCTCACGAGACCAGGATATTTCTAACATTGTTTTTCCTCCAAACGACAAAACCCACAAATTATTGACGGTATCATATTCATGCGCGGCCTTCAAGCGCGGAGTAATATGGATTTCGCGCTTTAGGTCGGTAGTGATGTGGCAAATTCGTAAATTCGCTTGTATTTTATTCGATGAACTAGACAGAGTTATTTCACGGCGTTAAACAAGTAATGGATACAAGTCGTTAGACAGCAATCAAGTGCAAATTTTAAAGCAATTTTCAGAAATTTTCAGTAGTTAATTTTTTTTAAATCGACAACGTTACATGATGTACTGTATTCTAATTTGTTTAAACCGTGAAACGTTAACAACTGTAAAGAACTCATTTCCATAAGAATCACAGGTTATTACTTATTTATTGTATTGGCTATATAGTAACAACAATTATGGGAAAATAATATGAAATAAAACCTTTCATACTCCTTCATCCGATATCGATCTATGTCAAATATCTCGTTCCCAACAATCTCTCTCACACCCCGATCTCTCTTAAACACCGATCTCTCTCACACCCCGATCCCTCTCATACCCCGATCTCTCTCACACCCCGATCTCTCTCACACCCCGATCTCACTTTCCCGGTCTCTCTCACACCCCGGTCTCTCTCACATGCCTATATCTCTCACACCCCGGTCTCTCTCACAATCTGGTTTCTCTCACACCCCGATCTCTCTCACCCCCCCGGCTTCTCTCACATCCCGGCCTCTCTCACGCCCCTGTCTCTCTCACGCACCCAGTCTCTCTCACACCCCGATCCCTCTCATACCCCGATCTCTCTCACCCCCCGATCTCACTTTCCCGGTCTCTCTCACGCCCCGGTCTCTCTCACACCCCGATCTCTCTCACCCCCCGGGTTTCTCTCACATCCCGGCCTCTCTCCCGCCCCGGTCTCTCTCACACACCCAGTCTCTCTCACACCCCGATCCCTCTCATACCCCGATCTCTCTCCCCCCCCGATCTCTCTCACCCCCCGATCTCTCTTAAACACCGATCTCTCTCACCCCCCGATCCCTCTCATACCCCGATCTCTCTCCCCCCCCGATCTCTCTCACCCCCCCGGTTTCTCTCACATCCCGGCCTCTCTCCCGCCCCGGTCTCTCTCACACCCCCAGTCTCTCTCACCCCCCGATCTCTCTCACCCCCCCGGTCTCTGTCACACCCCGGTCTTTCTCACACCCTATCTCTCTCACACCCCGCCTCTCTCACATCCCGATCTCTCTCACACCCCGGTCTGTCTCACACCCCGATCTCTCTCACACCCAGGTCTCTCTCACACCTCCTACTCTCTCACACCCCGATCTCTCTCACACCCCGATCTCTCTCACCCCCCCGGTTTCTCTCACATCCCGGCCTCTCTCACGCCCCGGTCTCTCTCACACAACCAGTCTCTCTCACACCCCGATCTCTCTCACACCCCGGTCTGTCTCACACCCCGATCTCTCTCACACCCCGATCTCTCTCACACCCCGGTCTCTCTCACACCCGGTCTCTCACACACCCCGGTCTCTCTCACACCCCGGTCTCTGTCACACCCCGGTCTTTCTCACACCCCGGTCTCTGTCACACCCCGGTCTTTCTCACACCCCGGTCTCTGTCACACCCCGGTCTTTCTCACACCCCGGTCTCTGTCACACCCCGGTCTTTCTCACACCCCGGTCTCTGTCACACCCCGGTCTTTCTCACACCCCGGTCTCTGTCACACCCCGGTCTTTCTCACACCCCGGTCTCTCTCACACCCCGGCCTCTCTCACATCCCGATCTCTCTCACACCCCCGGTCTCTCTCACACCCCGATCACTCTCACACCCCGGTCTCTCTCACACCCCGGTCTCTCTCACACCCCTGTCTCTCTCACACCCCGATCTCTCTCATACCCCGATCTCTATCACACCCCGGTCTCTCTCACACCCGGACCCTCACACACCCCGGTCTCTCTCACACCCCGGTCTCTGTCACACCCCGATCTCTCTCACACCCCGGTCTCTCTCACCCCCCGGTCTCTCTCACACCCCGATCCCTCTCACACCCCGGTCTCTCTCACACCCCGTCCTCTCTCACACCCCGATCTCTCTCACCCCCCGGTCTCTCTCACACCCCGATCCCTCTCACACCCCGGTCTCTCTCACACCCCGTCCTCTCTCACACCCCGATCTCTCTCACCCCCCGGTCTCTCTCACACCCCGATCCCTCTCACACCCCGGTCTCTCTCACACCCCGAACTCTCTCACACCCCGGACTCTCTCACACCCCGATCTCTCTCACACCCCGATCTCTCTCACACCCCGATCCCTCTCACACCCCGGTCTCTCTCACACCCCGTACTCTCTCACACCCCGATCTCTCTCACACCCCGATCTCTCACACACCCCGGTCTCTCTCACACCCGGTCTCTCACACACCCCGGTCTCTCTCACACCCCGTACTCTCTCACACCCGGTCTCTCTCACACCCCGTACTCTCTCACACCCCGGTCTCTCTCACACCCGGCCTCTCTCACATCCCGATCTCTCTCACACCCCGATCTCTCTCACACCCAGGTCTCTCTCACACCTCCTACTCTCTCACACCCCGATCTCTCTCACACCCCGATCTCTCTCACACCCTGGTCTCTCTCACACCCCGATCTCTCTCACACCCCGATCTCTCACACACCCCATACTCTCTCACACCCCCGGTCTCTCTCACACCCCGATCTCTCTCACACCCCTAACTCTCTCACACCCCGATCTCTCTCACACCCCGGTCTCTCTCACACCCCGGTCTCTCTCACAATCTGGTTTCTCTCACACCCCGATCTCTCTCACACCCCGGTCTCTCTCACACCTCGAACACCCAAATCTAACTCTTCTGATCTCTGTCACACCCTGATCGCCCCAATCTGACACCTCCGATCTCTCGAATACCCCGACCTCTCCAATCTGACACCTCCGATCTCTCGAATACCCCGCCCTCTCCAATCTGACACCACCGATTTCTCGATTCACCCGACCTCTCCAATCTGACACCTCCGATTTCTCGAATCACCCGACCTCTCCAATCTGACTCTTCCGATCTCTCGAATACCCCGACCTCTCCAATCTGACACCTCCGATTTCTCGAATCCCCCGACCTCTCCAATCTGACACCTCCGATTTCTCGAATCACCCGACCTCTTCATTCTGACTCCTCCGATCTCTCGAATACCCCGACCTCTTCATTCTGACTCCTCCGATCTCTCGTATACCCCGACCTCTCCAATCTGACACCTTCGATCTCCCTCACACCCCGACCTTCCTACTTTGACTCTTCCGATCTCTCTCATACCCCGACCTCTCCTATCTGACACTTCTGATCTCTCTCATACCCCGACCTCTCCAATCAGACACATCCGATCCTGTCATACTCCGACCTCCCACATCTGACTCTTCCGATCTCCTTTTCAGCCTAATCTCCCAAACTTGACTCCTCCGATCTCTATCACATCCGTTATTCCAATTTTGACTCTCAGATCTGAGTCACATCGTGATTCCCCCGGCATCTCTTAAAATACAACTTTTTTTTTTCGCGTTCTTTTACTTCAGATTTTTGCAGGATGAAATTTCGCAATGACGAAGCCGCTGCTACATTGTATATATATATATATATATTTCGTAATCTTGAAAACTGTTCTCCTGATCAATGTGTATAGGATCTAAGTTGATGATCATTGAAGAATACAATTTTTGATTTATTTTGAAAATTCAGTCTAATTCTCGGATTTTAGGGAGCAGAACAGTGTCCGAAAAAGTCCCAATAAAAGTAAACAACTACAACGGATCTCACTGGGATATTTCTTTAGATTCGTGTCCCTACGGATGAATAATATAAATAATATATTACATGTAGCACAAATATGGTCGCTGTAATCTATTACAACGGAGTTAAATAATCCGGATACTTTTCATAGTATCGTTTTCGGATTAGCAAATCATCCATACTTCCGGAGCCCAGCGGATTGTATTGGTTGTTGTATATACCATACAAAATGCATATTACGTGTGAGAAATAAGGGGAGAGTTCGATCTTTTATAAAGCAACACCTGTACAAGGTCCATGGGTGTGTCTCCGGTCGATACCGGCTCTTTTACCGGCAGATTTACCTAATGTACCCAGGGCGCATTCGATTGCGTTCATCTCGGGCTTTAATGGCAATCCGGGATTTTGACGGAAATTCAAAGCATGAGCCGAACCTATTATTCAAAAAGAACATTTGAAGAATAAAATATCAAATACGGTTGCACAATGGAACATGGATTTAATTTTCGTGTAAAGGAAGATAATTCATCTGTATGAATGGAAACCGAGGATAAACAGGAAGGGGATACGAGTACACTATCAGTTAGATGGGATTCGGATGATATCCGACAATATCAAACAATCCTTGAATTTCAAATGCTTCCAGGACTTGCAGCATCACGAATTGTTGACAATAAGTTCAGGTAGCGAATCGGATGAATTTGTGACAATACACAGGAGAGTAAACAGGGATGACAACCAGGATTATAAAAGGCTAACGGAATGTAGAGATCCAGATATTTTAATGGAATTTTTACAAATATAAAAATGATTGTTTTCAAAAGCTTATTTGCTGATATTCATGAAAATACGATGTAAATGACTTCATTCGTTTGCATTTTAGCAAAGAAGAATTATAATAATTCAAAAGCTTAGCTTGATATTTAAAGTCGATGAAATGCATTATTTTCACACAATGATGTAGTAAATACTTTTCAAACCCCTTTTTTCATTAGGTAGTAAGCAAGATTTTTTTATACCCTACAGATTATTTGAAATATATTCTCGGAAAATACACTTGGTGATTTTGTTCCCTGGGACACCGAAGTATTCTAGACAGGTTCATGCTTGTCTTATGGAGTCAGGGGAAACTCTTTTTGAACATCTGGAGAAGACATTCAATGATAATTCACTTTCCGAGATAAATTTATCATACATTCATTCATCACACAGCAAAGAGTTTGAGTGAAATGTTATTTGAGAAATTCTAAAAGTTAATGAACAAGAAAAACAATGCACTGACTTTCTTTGTGATCCTATGAATACAATTCTTATTCCACAATTCACTCAAGAACCTCTTTTTATAGTCTGTTATATTTAAATGAAAAAAACTATTATAGATTTTGCTCTTGCATCTTTTCTGATTTAAAAATGCACGTTATACGGGAAACATTATTTTCTTTTCAAATAGTTTCTTTTCATGTTGTTGTCATGATGTGAAAATCCCTATCATTCCTGCATAAAGGTCATTTCGTGTTTTCGTTGCATGCAATGTTTTTGGTTTGAATTATTTAGCGGCACGAAAAAGACGCATTTAATGTCAACCGGAAGTGAATGGGAGCCATTTTCACTTCCGGTGTGCAGACCAAAGTATGATGAGCATAGTACAAGACCGGAATTTATACATAACAAACTAATTAAGAACTAATACGTTGATTGCTACAATTCCATATAATGCCACCTCTTAGTGTCCGCCGTGTTCAAAAACCGGATTTTAACCTCGTACAGTTTAGTTTTTATTTCATCTTTAAAACGTTTTAGCGCCACGGACGCATCCGTTTTTCCCACCTTGAGCAAATTGCAAATCGGAATACAATGATAACATATGCGGTACAGTCCAATACAGATGTCGCCACAGTTTCTGTTTCGTGACGTCCTGTGAGGTTTTTTGATGAATTCATCAAAGTGTTTTTAATTTGTTCAATCACCCGTGGTAATTAATTTGTCACGGTTACATTGTATGAAGACGAAAAAATAGCTATAAACAGTTTGTACAAAGAACACTCATTAACTTTATTTCCAGGTAATTAGGCCAAATCCGAAACTCTTTTGACATTGTTTCGCTCTTAACATTTGTGTTTGCTTTATGGGTTAAGTTATAAACATGCACTCCATGACATTATGTCTGATCGATAATGGATAATTTGATGATTGATTGATTTTTGACTGTTATCATATCAATCTGACGTTTGTTGTTCGTTTTAAAATTACGTTTATTTTAAAAGTGGTAAATGTTCAATAGCTTTCTTGTTTGAATTTTTGAGATATTCAATTATTCAAAACTTAGTAAAAATTTCACGAATATTTTGTGTTTTGCTACGTAACCTGATTTGTGTGCATTAAATTATACTGAAGTGGTCACATGTAGCACAGTTGTAGTACAGTTATAGCACAGTAATGGCATATTTATAGCATATTTATAGCACAGTTATAGCACAGTTATAGCATATTTATAACACAGTTATATCATAGTTATAGTATAGTTATAGCACAGTTATAGCACAGTTATAGCATATTTATAAGACAGTTATATCATAGTTATGGTATAGTTATAGTATAGTTATAGCACAGTTATAGCATATTTATAACACAGTTATATCATAGTTATAGTATAGTTAAAGTATAGTTATAAATGTAGCACAGTTATAGCATATTTATAACACAGTTATATCATAGTTATAGTATAGTTATAGCAAGTATATAGCACAGCTATTGCATAATTGTAGAACATGTATAACACAGTTAAAGCAAAGTTATAGCATCGTTAAAGCACAGTGACATCACAGTTATAGCACATCTATTGCATAGTTACAGCACATTTATAGCACATTTATAACATACAAATGTAGTTACAGCATGGTTATATCACAGTTATAGCACAGTTATAACAAAGTTATAGCACGGTAGATGCACTTTTATAGCACAGTTATAGCATAGTAATAGCACAGTTATAACACAGTTATAGCACAGTTATAGCAAGTTTATAGCACAGTTATAGCACAGCTATTGTATAGTTATAGCATAGTTATAGCACATTTATAGCACATTTATATTATAGTTGTATCATGGTTATATCACAGTTATAGCACAGTTATAGCACATTTATAACATAGTAATAGTACAGTTATAGCACATTTATAGCACAGTTATAGCACAGTCATAGCATAGTTATAGCACGGTAGATGTACTCTTATAGCACAGTTATAGCATGGTAATAGCACAGTTATAACACAGTTATCGCACAGTTAAAGAACAGTTAAAGCACAGTTATAGCAAGTTTATAGCACAGTTATAGCACAGTAAATGCACTTTTATAGCACAGATATAGCACAGCTAAAGCAAAGTTAAAGCACAGTTATAGCACAACTGTTTCCGTACATGCATATTATTTAAATATTTCGATAAATTAATATATGCTTAACCATCCGAATGATTTTTAATTTAATTAGATTTTGTTTAACTTTGAATAATTAGCTATCTGTTTGATAAGTATCTTGAAATATGAATCTGTCTGTATAGCTAAATACACATGCCATGATTTGGATCATTTAAGATCAATATGGCAATGATGTGTCTGTAAAACCTCGTTATACTGGCACCATCTTTCAACAGAAATTTGGCGTTATAAAAGGGTTTGGCGAAAAATAAAGGGAATCGTAAAGGACTCATTAAAAACATAGATAAAAGAGGACATTTTCAATATGTTGGCGGTAAACGAGGTGCAAATGGAATGAGAGGTATGATATCAAGGTTGTACTTTTAAGCATTGAACTGTTTTTGTATGGTATTTATCATCTATTTGAATGACAAAGCTGTGTCATTCAAATAGATCATAAATACCATACAAAAACAGTTCAATACTTATATTTACATTTTCTCTGCCTCTTATGTTCTTTTTTAACTTATAATTTATATTTAAAATTAAAAATGCCCGCCTTATCGACAGTCCACACAATTTCGTTCAATAGTTTGAACAGCGTATTGTCGCGTGCAGAATGGCAAACAAAGTAGTACTTTGAAATTTTAACAAACACTTCAATTTTATTCCACAATTCAGTATCAATACGCGTATGATATGTATATAGGGTGATTTAAGTTTGGGAGCCTGAAGTTGGTTCCTAGTTCCTAGTTCCTAGTTCCGTTTAAGATAAACGGAACTAGGAACCAGACCCTAGTTCCGCTTAAGGTAAACGGAACTAGGAACCAGACCCTAGTTCCGTTTAAGGTAAACGGAACTGGAAACCAGACCCTAGTTCTGTTTAAGGTAAACGGAACTGGGAACCAGACCCTAGTTCCGTTTAAGGTAAACGGAACTGGGAACCAGACCGGGGTCCGTATAGTAAACGTTATTTTTTTTGGTAATTCTTTCCCTGTCTATTTCGCAAAACGGAAGGTCAAAGGCCCGTAGTTATATCTGAATCAAGGACAGGAATCAGTGTCATACTCAAGTTACGTTTTTCCTTAAACGGAACTGGGAACCAGACCCCAGTTCCGTATAGTAAACGTATATGTTTTTTGTAATTCTTTCCCTGTCTATCTTGCAAAACGAAAGTTCAAAGGTGATGGTTATAACTCAATCCAGTTCAGGAATCGAACCCACAACCTTTCACACGAAAATTAAGACCACCATAGGCTCTATAAAGTAACTGGTATTATACGGAACTGAGTGTCAGACTCCAGTTACGTTTTTCCTTAAACGGAACTGGGAACCAGACCATAGTTCCTTATAGTAAACGTTTACGTTTTTTGTAATTCTTTCCCTGTCTACCTCGAAAAACGAAAGGTCAAAGGCGCATAGTTATATCTGGATCAGGTTAATGATTGGAATCCACAACCTTTCACACGAAATTTAAGACCTCCATAGCCTCTATAGGGTAATTGGTTTTATACTGAACTGAGTGTCAGACTCCAGTTACGTTTTTCCTTAAACGGAACTGGGAACCAGACCCTAGTTCCGTTTAACATAAACGGAAGTGGGAACTAGACCGGGGTCCGTATGATAAACGTTAATCTTTTTTTTGGTAGGGTAGTTCTTTCCCTGTTAACTTCGCAAAACGGAAGGTCAAAGGCCCGTAGTTATATCTGAATCAAGGACAGTAATCAGTGTAATACTCAAGTAACGTTTTTCCTTAAACGGAACTGGGAACCAGACCCCAGTACCGTATAGTAAACGTATACGTTTTTTGTAATTCTTTCCCTGTCTACCTCGAAAAACGAAAGGTCAAAGGCGCGTAGTTATATCTGGATCAGGTTTATGATTGGAATCCACAACCTTTCACACGAAATTTAAGACCTCCATAGCCTCTATAAAGTAATTGGTCTTATACTGAACTGAGTGTCAGACTCCAGTTACGATTTTCCTTAAACGTAACTGGGAACCAGACCCTAGTTCCGTTTAACATAAACGGAACTGGGAACTAGACCGGGGTCCGTATAGTAAACGTTAATCTTTTTTTTTGGTAGGGTAGTTCTTTCCCTGTTTACTTCGCAAAACGGAAGGTCAAAGGCCCGTAGTTATATCTGAATCAAGGACAGTAATCAGTGTAATACTCAAGTAACGTTTTTCCTTAAACGGAACTGGGAACCAGACCCCAGTTCCGTATAGTAAACGTATACGTTTTTTGTAATTCTTTCCCTGTCTACCTCGAAAAACGAAAGGTCAAAGGCGCGTAGTTATATCTGAATCAGGTACAGGAATCGAACCCACAACCTTTCACACGAAAATTAAGACCACCATAGCCTCTATAAAGTAATTGGTCTCATACGGAACTGAGTGTCAGACTCCAGTTACGTTTTTCCTTAAACGTAACTTAAAACAAGACCCCAGTTCCGTTTAACATAAACGGAACTGGGAACTAGACCGGGGTCCGTATAGTAAACGTACTTTTTTTTTGGTAATTCTTTCCCTGTCTATTTCGCAAAACGGAAGGTCAAAGGCCCGTAGTTATATCTGAAACAAGGACAGGAATCAGTGTCATACTCAAGTTACGTTTTTCCTTAAACGGAACTGGGAACCAGACCCCAGTTCCGTATAGTAAACGTATATGTTTTTTGTAATTCTTTCCCTGTCTATCTTGCAAAACGAAAGTTCAAAGGTGATGGTTATAACTCAATCCAGTTCAGGAATCGAACCCACAACCTTTCACACGAAAATTAAGACCACCATAGGCTCTATAAAGTAACTGGTATTATACGGAACTGAGATTCAAACTCCAGTTCCGTTTTTACATAAACGGAACTGGGAACCAGACCCCAGTTCCGTATATTAAACGAATACGTTTTAGCTCACTTGCCCGAAGAGCAAGTGAGCTTATGCCATGGCGCGGCGTCCATCGTCCGGCGTCCGGCAACTTTTCCTAAAACTCGCTATTTGTCATAAACGACTGAGCAGATTTTGACCAAATTTGGTCAGTAGCATCCTGAGGGAAAGGGGAACAAATTTAAGGGGAAACATAGCAAATTCTCTAAAATCTTCTTTTTCTGTATGAATGAAAGGATGTGTTCCATATTTAGTCTGAATTATCCTTAGGTAAAGGGGAACCAATTTTGTTAAAACGGTTGGTGTGGCCCCCTAGGGGCCTGAGGGGTGGGACCAAATATCGGAATCATAGCAAATTCTTTAAAATCCTTCTTATTCTGTAGGAATGAAAGGATGTGTTCCATATTTAGTCTGAATCATCCTTAGGGAAAGGGGAACCAATTTTGTTTAAACGGTTGGTGTGGCCCCTAGGGGCCTGAGGGGCGGGGCCAAAAGTGGGCAATTTGACTATATTGAATTAAGCGACTTGTTCTCTGGAACTAAAAAATGGATATCAACCATATTTGACTGGAAGCATCCCTCTGTAGTGGAGATTCAAAATTGTACAAATGGTTTGGTTGAGCCCTAGGGGGCTGAGGGGCGGGGCCAAAAGTGGGCAATATGGCTATATTGCTACAAAAAACTTCTTCTATAGAAGTATACACTGGATATCAACCATATTTGACTGGCAGCGTTCCTAGGTTATGGGGATTCAAAATTGTACAAATAGTTGGGCTGACCCCCCAGGGGGCTGAGGGGCGGGGCCAAAAGGGGGCAATATAGCTATATTGCTATAAACGATCTCTTCTGTAGAATTATGCCATGGATATTGATCATATTTGGTCAGAAGCATTCATGGGAGGCAGGGATTCAAAATTGTACAAATTGTGGGTCTTGCCCCACCCTTTGAGACATAGTCCCTGGGTCATAACTTTGAAACGGTTGAGATCCCCACCCCAAAACTATATAAACAAATGCTTGGCATAAAGAGACAAAAGCAGTCATGGTATTAGAATAGACTCTGGGGTCTGACCGAACCCCTAGGGACCTAGTTTCTAAGTCACAGCTTGGACACAGTTGAGAGCCCCATCCTATAACCATGCATATATACAATTGCTGAGTATAAAGAGATGAATGCACATATGCTTCCAGGATGGCCTTGGGATTTTCCCCACCCTTGGAGACTTAACCCCTGGGTCATTACTTCGAAATGGTTAAGATCACATCCCCAAAACTATATATACAATTGTTGGGCATAAGGAGACGAATGGAGTCATGATATTAGAATTGATCCTTGGGTCTGGCCACAACCCTAGCTTTCTAGTTTCTGAGTCACAGCTTGGAAACATTTGAGATCCCCACCCCATAACCATACATTAAATTGCTGGGCATGAAAAATCTAATAAAGACATACTACAAGAATTGGCATTGGGGCCTGGCATTCTCCCTTGGATCTCATTTGGAGAATATTTTGCCATGATTGCTTAGATATCAAGGTGACCTCTTGTTTTTAATTCTTTCCCTGTCTTCAAGGCGCATGGTAATATGTGAATCCAGTACAGGAATCGAACCCACAACCTTTCTCCCGTTTACTGATATGTCGCGTTGAAGATCTAACAACATCCCGTAGAGGGTCACGTCAGAGGTCAACATGAATACATTATCGTATTTAGAACAAGCCAATCAAAACGCGACATAACTCTTTCTTTAAACCAATCAGAAAGCAGGACCTGTAGCATCTCGTAGCCCAAAATCGTCTGGTCCAGTGATAGTTTGAATATTGCGAAGCCTGTCATTGGTTAATTTTAGTTTCAGGTTGTTAAACTTTTAAACGACAACATCACCAGAAGAGGAAGTCTCTCTTATTTCAAAGCAAAATCCACAAATTGTACAAACGTTGTCTTGTAGATAGACACGGCGTGGTGTCATGGGCGCCGCCATTTTCGATGCTCATTTGACACCTCTCGGTCTTTTATCATAGCAAGTGTGTT
>NW_018407553.1:427203-432874 GCF_002113885.1 Mizuhopecten yessoensis
TTTTTTTCATCAAAGGTGGAAAGACCTATTTCTTTTGTTCGGCTGTTTTTTCGGTACATGTTACTTATGCTATAATGTCGTGGCCACTACATCTTACGATTTGTGGCAGATACGATCATATTCATTCATGTATATTATATGTCATCATGGAAGGTGTTTTTGCATCATCGTCAAGTACGTCAAACATTTGATATGGTCGCCTTTACGTCATATGTCATGTCAAAATCTTTAAACGGACAGAAGTCAAAAACCGTTTATCATACAGCATTTTTATGTAGTAATATCATTTGATGATATCGTTCTGGTTTTTTTTTATTTCTCATTACGTGGTATTAGAAAAAATGTTAAATTAAGATCCTTCCCGTCGGGTCAAAGGTCACCAACCGAAGTTTTTTTAACATTCCTTTTGCAGTCAACGGAGAATCACACCCCTATGAATTTTCCTGTAACGTTTACCGTTAGCATCCTACGGGATTTTGAACATTTTCTATGATCTTTTTAGAATCTCGGCATGATGTTAAAACCAGTTTTTCTCCAAATGTTCCCGCTAAGAAACATTCATAACTTGAGCAAGTCTAATACCTGCGGTAATACCACGTAAATCACTACGCACCCATAAACATGTATAGGTGGGGCTGTGATCATCAGCCAATTTTCAGCTGTGCGAACCGAACAGATAAAGATAAAAGGCGTTTTATTTGGTTGACCATGATGTTTTACTTAGAAAAATGGCTCTGTACGGAATCGAACAGAATTCATTGTCATGGTTTAAATCTTATCTTGACAACAGGACTCAAGTAGTATCTCTTGCTGGTCATATGTCAGAAGGCCGTACAATTACACATGGTGTGCCTCAAGGATCAATTCTTGGTCCTCTTATGTTTTTAATTTTTATAAATGACTTGCCCCTACATTAATATGTATGCAGACGACTCTACCTTATCTGCTGTTGATAAGTCGTTAGATAACATCAACAGTCTATTACAATCTGATTTAGACAATGTTAGTGAATGGTGTAATGAAAATAAAATGATGATAAATGTCAAGAAAACAAAATGTATGTCCATTGCCTCCATTTTGTTTTTAAACTGATATCTTTATATACTTACATCGATATATCGTCAAATATATAGTATGAACGTTTCTATAACAATTACCAAACAGCTTTTCTCCCATTTTTTGCGGCCTGACGGAAGCGCGCAGAGGGTTTAGTTTTTAATGTGGGAGGAAACCGGAGTATTCGGAAAAAAACCATGTGTTCGGGCAGGTGCCAGGGATCATATCCGGCCATCTTTGTGAAGACGAGAGCGCTGTCTACGTTCTACGTTTCTACTTTCTCGTTATTATGATTTCATGCCTCGTTTAAAGGACTTAGAAAGGTACGTCCACTACTATTCTGAACCCATTCACGGATATTTGTACTAGTCGGTCAACCTCGGCAGCATTTTTAGTCGGAAAACGGTCAAGGGTGATGATATTGATACACACAGTAATTCGAGGGCAATAGTTCTCCTGGTCATCCCTGATACTGAGGAACAGTAGTTTGGATTGTTACCTGACGGTCCTAGTTCTCTGGTCATTCCGGTCACGTTTCCAGGAGTACGGTCACGAACCGTGCTGCTTTTCTTTTGGCTCTCTCAATTTTCAATGTTTAGTGTTCCTAATAGGGTTCCGTCCACAATGTTGAAGCATACTCAACTAATGGCCTACTACGGTCTGGTATGCAGCCGCCTTGATAATCTGTTTTCATCCTCTCATATTCCTTCTCAGTACTCCAATGGTCCTGTTGACTTTACTTGTGATGTTACTCACATGCCAGTCCCATCTTAGGTGTTGGTCGATGTTCACGCCAAGGTATTTGCTGCTGCTGACGATCTCTAGGGTGTGGCCATGCATGGTGTACGTGGTCTACAGCGGTTTCTTCCTCCTGTTTGTGATATGTATAACAGTACACATTTCTGGGTGAAAAGCCATCTGCCATTGCTGTTCCCTGTTCTGCAGTTTGTCCAGATCTTGTGTAAGTTTAACGAATCTTGGGTGTTTCTAATTTTCCTGAATAATAGGCAGTCGTCTGCGAACAATTTAGCCACGGTATCATTTATAAAGGTAAGCCATAAAAGTTGTCCAAGAACTGTCCCCTGTGGAACTTCAGAACGTACAGCCGCAGTAGATGATGTTTTGCCGTCTAATGTCACTTGCTGGGTCCGATGCGATAGGAAGTCTATAATCCACATCATTCTAGTTTCCGGAGGAGTCGCTGTCGCGGCATCTTGCCAAAAGCCTGCAGGAGTACATCCATCTACTCCCCCTCGGCCAACTCCTGAATATTAAGGATTAGTTGTGTCTCGCAGGACCAACGTGATCTGAAACAATGTTGCTCGTCGACCAGGACGTTATTATTGTCGTAGCGATCCATGATGTTGCTGTAGATAATGTGCTCGAGCAATTTACTTACAATCGACGTCAGTGACACTGAGCGGTTATTGGCAGGGGTGTGTCTGTCTCCCATCATATAAATATGTACAATTGAAGCTTTCCTTCAGTCCTCAGGTATTTCCCACTTCTCAGGGAGCACTGGAAAATCCTGGTAAGAATATGGGCTACATGAAGAGCGGAGTCCTTAAGGGTCCTAGCTGGTATGGAGTCGGGGACTGAGGCCTTATGTTGCTTCAGTCAGTCCAGTCAGCAGCTTATGCACTCCTCGCACATCTGTGGTGATGTCGGGCATTGTAGGGTGCTGGCTCCTTCCTTTGTCCGGAATTTCACTCTCAAGTCCTCCTCTATGTAAACCGATTCGAACTGGCTGTTTAAGATCTCAAACTTAGTTCCGGTGTCACTGTGTAGGAATTCGAAGCCGTCTTGGTGGTTTAATGGGGCAACTCCACTGCTGTCTGTCCTTTTACTTTTTAGATACGACCAGAACTACTTACGGCTGTCCGTGTATTGGTTGCTGATGACTTCATCTAGGTATATGTCATGTGCTTTCCTCGTTTCTTGCTGGGTGATGACCTTCAATTTCCTATATCTTTTCCAATCCTTCTCTGTCTTAGTGCTCTTAGCTTTCTTGTAGGCCCCTGCTTTCCTCCTACTCAGGCGATTTATGTCACTGTTTGCACACGGATTGGTGTATGTTGATGACGTGAGTTTTGATGAAACGTGTTTGTCGATAAGACTCAGTCATCTGTCTTTAAACGCGTTCCATATCACATCCACATCACTATCTGGTAGTTGGTCAAACTCCCTCTGAAAATCCTCAAATTCCCCATTGATACTCTCGGAAGATCTCTAAAGACGACACAGAATCATCTAGCCAAGTTTCCGTCCAGATCCCTATTTCTGCTGACGTGAAATCGCATAAGACTCACTAGACTTGTTTTTGTTGCTTTGGAAGTTCACCACTATGATACGTAGGCTTTGTTTATGTGTGAGTGGTTTATCGAGTTAGTATCACTCACATTTATCAATTCATAAGTTATTGTACTAGGCTCGGTTATAACCGGAACAAGGATGTAAAGCCCCATCAATCAATTGGTTTGTCACATGTGATAAAATACACCGATCTCTTCATTGCACGCTGCATGGTACCACTGGTGACGTTTCACCTACAGGCTTTCTTGAACACACCGCATGGATATGAATTCTGACGTTGTGGTCGTGTATTGGTCTTGAGGCCACTAATGACAAGGAAAACAAGTTTGTACCTATTTCTGATACTGGGAGTTTCTTAGTATGCTTCAGCCAAACGTAAACCGACTCTTTGTTGGGGATTGTGTCTGTATGCTGTAATGACAGCGAGTAATCGTTCTCATCGTGTATGAAGTTATTCAGGACTTCCCGTCCTTGGTAATTTTTTCTTGCCGTATTTTTGTGTCGTCATTTCCGTATTGCGTATCGGGCATTTCAATACCGTAGTGTAAATTGTAATATGTAGTCAATAATACATGTGCGTGACGATGATATGTCAACACCCGATATCGAAAATTAGCTGGGAAATGTGTAATCACACGTACTTCAGAAATAAAGATTCCGTTACAAAGACAGAAACGAACTCACGGAAAGTCACTGACAGGAGACCAGGTGACTTTAAGAAGGTCATATATATATGAAGCACACGGAATGCGGACTTAGCGTTTTGTGTACCAACCTCACGTGTGTATAGCTCGTACTTACACCAGTTCACAAGCTCGAGGTCGTTGCCACTTTCGCTGTCGAGCGAGTTACGCTCTGTCGAGTCAATCGTTTTTATAAATACAGTTCACTGACTCTGTTGAAATAGTGTTTTGTAAATAATATAAAGATTCAGATGAAAATGCGTATGGGGGTGCACGTGAGAACGGCATACCATGCGATAGCCTCTGGCTACACATGTATCTGAAATGTAAATATACCATGCGTAAGCGGGCTGTGGAATGATGTACAACGTGTACATGATTAAGAGTAATTTAGTTCCATGAAAGAACAATGAATTATCACTTTGGATATCATAATTTTAATTAATTTCAATCACTGATATTTTTTACTAGAGATAACTGTCATTGTGTAAATTTAATCCCGCTGAAATTTTTTCCAATTTGTTTCAAGGAAGACAACTCTCGACATGATAAAAGTGATTGTAAAATTAATTATTAAGCCATTATGTATAACTTTGTTGAATTGTCCACTATTTCTGTATAAAAATGTGTGTCCTGTTTGCTTTTAGCTTGTAGATAATCACTTTTATCCACACTTTCATCCTGATCCTGGCCAGTTAGCTATATATATAGGCGCTTGTAAAAGAGTTGAATGATGATCGTTAGTAAAGTTGAAAATGTTCCCAAAATCTTTCTGTTTCATGCAAAAGGTATGATAAAATTTCGATTAGAATACAGTCAATTTCACTATTTTTGTCACCTGCCAGATAAAGTTCCTTGCACCACCGGACATGCGCATGCCTACACTAGTTACAACTGGTTTCCCTCGGTGTTGGGTCCTGGTGAACAAATACTGTTACACCCTACATGTAAATATCGAAAAACGTAAAAAAATTATATACGAATAACCATTGAAATAGACAATAGGCAAATAGCAGCGTGGATTGGCGCAAAGCAACCACGCCAATACAAAGCGTGCCAAGCAGAATGATTGATTCATTGTAACGGTTATTATCTAATCAGTGACTATTTAAAATAAAGGTGACCATTAAAAAAGCTGGTACTTCAGCTTAATTCCAACATGTAATTTCAAACTTGGTTGCTATCATATTTGAGCTGTCTATGTAAAAAAAATAGATAGAGCCAGTACACGTAGGATAATTAAACGTGGTAAAGCTCAATTGGAAAGTTTCACAAGTAAGTTTCAGATCTCATTTTGACTCTAGTAATGAACAAGAGGCCCATGGGCCTTAACGGTCACCCGATATATTTATACAGAGAGTTAATTTTGTTTTTAACATGAACAGAAATATTATTCAAAGTGACAAAAAACAATAAAACCACCTTATTCAATATCTAGCATACAGATCTAAGACTGAAAAGTATTTGAAACTAGCACCTTTGATTCTAAACAAGGAAAATGAAGACTGACTCCTTTGGGCCCCACCCTTCAGGGTTATAATTCCAATCAAGTTATTAATATGTAATATTCAAAGTATCATTTGTCATTATAAACCATAATAAATTTTGCCCCCCCCCCC
>NW_018407553.1:435258-579720 GCF_002113885.1 Mizuhopecten yessoensis
TTAAACGGAACTAGGGTCTGGTTCCTAGTTCCGTTTACCTTAAACGGAACTAGGGTCTGGTTCCTAGTTCCGTTTAACTTAAACGGAACTAGGAACTAGGAACCAACTTCAGGCTCCCTCTAAGTTTATCAACAGAAATCTGAGCTGAAAGTTTGATTTGAAATTGTTTCGATTTTTCCACGGAACAAATTTCGCGCATGGACAAATACAGTGAACACCGTAAATCCGACCTTGCCCTCCACCAGGGAGTTATTTTTGGAAGTTAATTCGAACTTTGCTCATTTTGTGAAGAATCCAGGCGTGAATTTATTTGTTGATTAAATGGGAACCTGACAATAGTCGGTAGATTCTATAACAGCCTCGTTATTTGAAATGACGTCAGAAACTGAGGAACTGTGGATGCGAGACGCGTGAAACTGATAGCGTTTGAAGTGAGTGATCTTGCGAGAGAGCACAGGTTCGTTACAAATGTCTGAAATGTTTATATGTGCTGTGACTCATATCAGTAGGTCTTGTAACATAGGCCTATGTGTCAGTAGGTCTATAGAATATGTGTATTTCAGACATTTGTAACGAACCCCTGTTGAACAGTGCAGTGTAACAGACGATATTTCTGATAAATTGCATGAGCGTTAAAATTGTTTCCATTGCCGGCATTGGTGAGTTCAACCGATGTGCATTTTGAACGATATTGCAGACCTTGGTCTTGTTTTCGTTGTAATAAAAGTGTTTTTTTATTTGGCACAGAAATTTACATGACATTGTCAAGTCTCACAATGCCTAGCGATATATCAGCAGCCATCATGTTTATTTATATTGGATATTGTAGTTCCGGTCAGTGTTGTATTAATACGCTATTAATTGTGGCTCGTGATGCATGGTAATTAAAGTCCCATCAACGACACAGCTTTCAAAGAGGCTATAAAGTGACAATGCCATGCAAATGTAAATATTATACAATATAACGTCAGAGCGAGAGGTGACATTTCCTTGTTGTGTAGGTGTAAAACCACTTGAGAGGGCACTACCTCGTTGTTTGCAGGGTGCAGCAATAAAAGAAATAAACTTAAGTGTATTCAAGGAGGACTTTTCCCTAGACTCGTGCCTGACGTATACCTCTAGCTTTCAGATTTTTCGGATGGAGAAGTGAACAAGGGCGGTCCCGTGTTCAGAGAGAACATCAATGCCATTTGTGTCTGTATTCGATTACTGGTAACATGAGTCGACCAGATATTTGCTATCTTTTCCTCTGTTATTCCACTCATCGATCTTCCACTTGTTCGAGCTTTATGTATTTGAAATAATTAGAAGTAACTTTTGAACAGTAATGCACAGAAATATTTCTCCGTGAGTATATGATCTATTCCGACCGATATTTAGATTAGAAAACTTAAATTTCACGAAAAGACCGAACCTTACAAAAGAACATGAAGTCTCTGACATTTGAAGATACGTGTACAGTTTAACACACCAATGATATCCATTGAAGTAGAAATTTTAATCATTGGCGTTAATCATCGTTGTGTGTGTAGAGTTACATTACACCCATCTCGTGAACATCGAGGTGAAAAGCCGATGATTATTCTTCCCTCATTTAGGTTCCATTGACGAGTCGACTTTGCTATTTAATTTGTTTGTTTAAGTTGGAAATGAATGAGACTTGATTGGCATTGTCTTTGAAGGTTTTCTTTCCAGTTGTGTGACGTGTGAAATTGATTCTGTTTACCTAACGTGACAAGGATTTTTTTCTTAATTAAAAAGTCGACCATTAACCAGTATTAACGTTTTCATTCCGACATCTGTGGACTTTTGTTCATTCTAGAGAGGAGCATGCGCAAACACGATGGAATTCAACTTCCGCAAATCCGAAATATGAAATACTTCTTTTTGCCGCAGCAAACTATTGTTACACTCTTTTTAAACAACTCCGTACCACGAGCTCCATCAGAACACAATCAGAACTACTAAGGTTCCGCAATGCATAGATTGAGCTAATTTCAATGTAAATAAATTCATTGATGCACTGGCATATGTAATAAACTAGAAACACGATGTTTGTTTGGGTATTACGGTTTATTTGTTTGTTTGAATTAATAATGCGCTTATGTTTGATATGTCACGCTCAATGTTGATGAGTTTTCGGTTTTAATGACTCACATATAACTCGTAAATGTGAAACTTTGATACTGTCCTGGTGTGCAGTTAATATATAACACGGCGTCTCTGTCCGTAATGCAGTTCTGCATGGTGCTTAACTTTCGACTATCAATTTTCCCATTAACATAGAATGATCTGCTAACATATGTCAAAAATTCCGGATTTTATTGCCCGGTTCCAGTGTAGCACTTAGTCTTGCCAGGAAGATGGATGGAAATGGGAAAAAGCGAAAATGATGAATGCAAAAAAAATATGAAAGTTACAAATGTGCCTTTACTTCTGTCCTCTACTTTCGTATGCAATGTAAATTAATCAGAAAATGATAAATCTATGAAATATATATTTATATATGGAGCGATACTTTCATCTTTTATAGAAAACAACCTGAATTGCTTTTGTTAGAGCATCTCTAGCAATACAATTTCTAGTTATAATTTTCTTTATTTCAGAGACACACATAAGTACGCCAAAACAAGTTCCTGTGTTACTAAAACATTATCATACCTTGATCAACTGCGGTAGTTATTCTGACGTCTGTCCATTCATAGTTTCACAACCCCTACAACGGCTGATTGTTTGAATCGTGATCTTTGTTGTATCTTGAACCACGAATTGTACGATGACCTTCACCCATTAATAGTAACGTGACATGTACCGTGACCTCCACCCACTGATATTGCTTTGACCTTCACCTACTAATTATACATTGTATGGTGACCTTCACATACAAATATTACTTTTACCCACTAGTATTATCGTGACCTTCATCCACTAATTATACATTGTACGGTGACCTTCACCCATTAATATTACTGTGACCTTCACCTACTTATTATACATTGTATGGTGACCTTCGCATACAAATATTACTTTTACCCACTAATATTACCGTGGCCTTCATCCACTAATTATACATTGTACAGTGACCTTCACCCATTAAAATTACTGTGACATTCACCCATTAATATTACCGTGACCTTCACCCACTAATTATACCTTGTACGGTGACCTTCTTCACCCATTAATATTACCGTGACCTTCACCCACTAATTATACATTGTACGCTGACCTTCTTCACCCATTAATATTACCGTGACCTTCACCCACTAACTATACATTGTACGGTGACTTTCTTCACCCATTAACATAACCGTGACCTTCACCCACTAATTATACATTGTACGCTGACCTTCTTCACCCATTAATATTACCGTGACCTTCACCCACTAATTATACATTGTACGCTGACCTTCTTCAACCATTAATATTACAGTGACCTTCACTCAATAATTGTTCCGTAACCTGTAACCTCTTCTCCTTATATATTATACTATGACCTCCATTAACTAATTGAACCGTGCCCATCACCCACTAATTGGACCATGACCTTCATTAAATAAGTGTGCCGTGACCTCCACCCAGTAATTGTACCGTGATATTGTTCTAAAAGGATATCGATATATTTTATAAGTCACTATCACAGTGGTAATGTACATAGTAATTTTAACATTCATAACTATATAGTAATGGTATACATGGTTTACATAATGTACTCCTTCTAAGACCATTATAACAATGAAACAGGCCCCTGTGCTAGCTATAACAATAAGGACTTTTAAGACCCAATCACTTAAGAGCGATCTACATCATCTATATAAATCCATTAAATCCTTGGATAAATAGGGAACGATCCCGATGGATTACAGGGATATCCGGACACCCTCGGACTCTTCCCACTCTATCATGTCAAGTTTTGTATACATACACGTTCTGCAATCAAACGTAATCACACGAAAGTTTATCGATTAAAGAAAAAGAGCATATTTTTTTCAAATTTGTCTTTTCAAATGCATAAATTTATAGTTGTATGAGTTTGCATTGTAGTGCAACTGAGTGTAATGTCTAAAAAAAGATAATTTTCAAGACAAAATTAATAAAATTAATTTACATGATGAGACCCCCTTTGATTTTTTCGCTGTCTGGTAGGATTTAATTTCCTTACAAAAAAATTATGTAAATTTTAATTGTACAATAATATGATACAATATCATTGACGATATAGCTACAAAAAAAGTCCCTCATGGATTTGCTAGATACACCAAATGTTTACCTCACAATAAGCAAACGGACAAACAGAGCCAAAACAAATTATAATACTATTTGTCATCCGTGGATCTGAGCACCCACGCAAGCGCCTGTTCGACGACACTCACAGTTTCCCACTCAATCTACGTCCTTCCAATCTTTCAATTAGCTTATTTATATAACGACACTAAGCGTATAAACGTTGTGTAAAAACAAAATAAGTGCGATTATTCTTGGTAAAAGTACACTTTTTTTCTGTCTGTATTTATTTAAGATCGTACGTCCGTAACGAATGCCAAGTATTAAACCGATTGAGTTTCCAAGGTCAACAGGATAATAAGAAAGGTCAAACGTAAGTCAGACTTTATCAAATCAGAGAATCGTACGAACGACATTAACAAGTCTGACGGAACTTCTTTTTTAAATACTGTAGATATCCGGGCGGAAGAATATGATCCCCTTATAAATAGTTCGCGTGGTAGCAATGTGTCAAATTGAGATTATGGTATTCGAACACAACACTTAAGCATAACAGATGCATAAGACCGTTTTATTTACACTAGATAAATTACTCCGAGTTAAGTCGTATTTGTGATAAAGGAGTAATGAAAACCGAGGTATTGTAACGTAATGTGTAGTTATTCTTGTATTTTGTGATGATTTACGTAAACATCCCCGCGCATACTCGCGTGTGCATTGCATTCCGGAATTTCTCTAATGTTCTCTTTGAATTTTAGGAATGCACGATGTCTACAAAATGTGATTCTCTTCCATTGGTCGCGAATCCTTTTTGTTGGATTGTCTTTTGTTTAGTCCGTTAGATTTAAATATGCCCAGCACATGTATGTAACCGGGTACTCCTAAAACATTCGATTCCGTCTATAGACAGCCATTAACTGGACGATATCCGACACATGTATTTACATGAAACTCTTACTAAAAATTCAAGTATTTCGGACATAAAATTAATGATGGCTCTATTAACATAATATCGTACAACGTGACGCAACAGAAAAAAATCAGAACAGTTTTCATCGGAAAGCACTGATTTGTTTTCTCATATAAATATTCCAGAAATGCATATTTCGGCATTTCTTTTTAAAAAGAACACACCGCCTCTTTGGGAGTTTGATCCCTGGACACTTTAATTAGGAGATTATCCACTGTGCTACTCAATGGTCATTATATTTATTAATACTTTTCTGCAGCATTATTGAGAATAAATTCAGAATGTTCGAACTCCGTAAATAGTTCGAAAATCTATGATTGTGTTTTGTTTTAATAAGATAAAACACTTATATTTAACGGGGAAAATAACATCAATAACGGATGTAAATAGAAAAGAAAGTTGTGGGACTCTCTAACTGAAGGATATACGTTTTGTTTTATTAATGTTGAAACATTATTCTTGACTTTTCGCAGAAGCTTACGTGTTCGGTCTAGCGAGGTTTTAACTTACATACGGATATGTAACATGTTTAACCACAGAAGAAAGAAAAATGTGAAATAACCTCAGTCACATTGTTTACGGGCGTTAGTGAAACTATATGACTTGAGCACATTCATCTACATACACATGCATAGTTATTTCTACTTGAAATTCATCTACATTCATCAACATCCACATGTATAGTTATTTCTACTTGAAATTCATCTACATTCATCAACATCCACATGTATAGTTATTTCTACTTGAAATTCATCTACATTCATCAACATCCACATGTATAGTTATTTCTACTTGAAATTCATCTACATTCATCAACATCCACATGTATAGTTATTTCTACTTGAAATTCATCTACATTCATCAACATCCACATGTATAGTTATTTCTACTTGAAATTCATCTACATTCATCAACATCCACATGTATAGTTATTTCTACTTGAAATTCATCTACATTCATCAACATCCACATGTATAGTTATTTCTACTTGAAATTCATCTACATTCATCAACATCCACATGTATAGTTATTTCTACTTGAAATTCATCTACATTCATCAACATCCACATGTATAGTTATTTCTACTTGAAATTCATCTACATTCATCAACATCCACATGTATAGTTATTTCTACTTGAAAGGGGTTTGCAAGGTAAATGGCGTCCATTCAAAAATCTAGCACTGCTCTAGAAAGACAAAAACAGCATTGGAAAAAAACGAATTTATCTCCTTCTTAAAAGAGAGTTAGATTTTTTAAAGTCTGTAGAACAGAATTCTTTCACAGTAATGTCGGTAAGAATGTAAATCGGTTTGCGTGATGGGAGAAGTTTTAAAATGATATTGATTCAATTGCATTCATAGCCATATGAACGCATTTTGTAGTGTTTATATAGGAATATACAAAATAAAAGTAAATACATCTTACGAGAAATTCTTCGTTGACTTTTGTCTTTTGTCTTTTGTCGTAAGAATAGTCCAAATTGCTCTGAAGATGTAAGGATTATATTTACATGAGTAACATTCGGCAGGTATACTGGAAACCTATCACGAAGAACAGCGTCTGTATTGTACTTTGTGGATCGTGCAGGCTGTAGTACCGAATGCAGTATAATTACCTCTCCGCACAGTGTCAATAACCGTTTTAATTAGGGCCGTTTTCGTTTATTGTATCAGTCAGTCACAGTGATTACGTGATTTCACGCTACAGTACCCATGTTTACCTTAAATAATTTGTTTTCCCTTTAATAGCGTTATACGTAACTTGTTATCAACGGTACAGAGTATTGCTCTAGTTACTCGTCCGCAGGAATCACCTTGACACGCCAAAAAACCTCGGGTAAAATTACTCAGTTATGTATCAGGTGTGCACATCCGGTCTAATTGACAGGCATGCGCTGTGATTACGTGTTCGATAATTTATTAACTTGTTACTGATAAAGACCAATTCATAGTCTTTATGCGTTTAACGACCACAGTTTCCAACCAGGAAGTAATAAAGTCACCAGGACAAACAAAGTATTCCAGGCATATAATGTAAATGATTGTGAGTCTTTCTCACAGCATTTACATGGTAGCGGAGATCGTATATTGGACGGCCACGTAAAATGGTGGTCTTTTGTGATAAATTTGATAGTTAGTGATTTAGCACTCATTTTTTGTAACAAATATCACTAACACCAGTGAATTCCATGATTTTTGTCGACTGCATGAAAAAAACACACAAAACTGTATGGAAATATTTAGACATGAGTTACCGTTCTTGGCACCAGAAGTTTACTAAAACAATCCTCGTGTAAAAATTATTGACAGTAATGTATATCATGTATATTTCATGGGACTATGTTTTCGCGTCAACTCACCGGAGACTCATACAATACTTCAAATATCCCGTCAATAGTTAAAGACATAGGCTGATATGCGTGAAAAAGTGTTGGGGTGATTTTTAACAACGAATGACAGTTTGTGAATGGACCGATATGAGTCTACGGTATCATACATACAATAAATACTATTAATGTGAGAGTATATGTATTTACAATGCATCATTGACTCCCACACAATATGGCAACCCAACCTAATGCATTAAATTGCGTCCCGAAATTTCTAATGTGTGCAGTGTGATGCACATAACTATCACAGTCGTTTCATGGACGATTTAGATACAAATTACTCTGTTCCGTGTGATTAGTTATGTGCGATAGGCTGAAAGCTCCTACGACAATTAACCTCGAAGCCATCCCGATCTCCTCTAATGGCAAATCAATTTAGTGTCAATCACAAATGTTGAAAATGCATTTATTGGGAAACATAAATAATTATCCTCTATATGAAATATAGGAAATATGGAGATTCTCTGTGAAAGATAACAAAACTAATGGACAACACAAAACAAAACGGAAAATCAGAAAACTACAGAAAAATACATTTTAACATGGAGTAGCTTCCAATGTAATTCACATTTATTTTTGATATCAACTTATACACACATGCTGGACATATCGGGGCTTATACCACAGCGTCAGCATAACGGAAAAATGTACCTCGACGTCATACATGTAACACAAGGACAAAAACTATCACGGCGTTAACAGACAAGGACAAAATATAACGCTGCGTCATCACACAAGGAAAAAAACTATCACAGCGTTAACACACAAGGACAAAATATAACACTGCGTCATAACACAAGGACAAAAACTATCACAGCGTTAACAGACAAGGACAAAATATAACACTGCGTCATCACAAAAGGATAAAATATAACACCGCGTCATAACACGAGGATAAAATATAACACCTCGTCATAACACGAGGATAAAATATAACACCTCATCAAGAAACGAGGATAAAATATAACACCGTGTCAAGACACGAGGATAAAATATAACACCGCGTCAAGACACGAGGACAAAATATAACACCACGTCAAGACACGAGGATAAAATATAACACTTCGTCAAAACACGAGGATAAAATATAACACCGCATCAAGACACGAGGACAAAATATAACACCACGTCAAGACACGAGGATAAAATATAACACTTCATCAAAACACGAGGATAAAATATAACACCTCGTCAAGACATGAGCATAAAATATAACACCGCGTCAAGACACGAGGATAAAATATAACACTTCGTCAAAACACGAGGATAAAATATAACACCGCGTCAAGACACGAGGACAAAATATAACACCGCGTCAAGACACGAGGATAAAATATAACACTGCGTCATAATACAAGGAAAAAAACTATCACAGCGTTAACAAACAAGGGCAAAATATAACTATTGGTCATCACAAAAGGATAAAATATAACACCTCATCAAGAAACGAGGATGAATTATAACACCGTGTCAAGACACGAGGTTAAAATAGAACACTTCGTCAAGACACGAAGATAAAATATAACAACGTGTCAAGACACGAGGATAAAATATAACACCTCGTCAAGACACGATGATAAAATAAAACACCGCGTCAAGACACGAGGATAAAATATAACACTTCGTCAAGACACGAGGATAAAATAAAACACCGCGTCATAACACGAGGATAAAATATAACACCGCGTCAAAACACGTGGATACAATATAACACCTCGTCAAGACACGAGGATAAAATATAACACCGCGTCATAACACGAGGATAAAATATAACACCTCGTCAAGACATGAGGATAAAATATAACACCGCGTCAAGACACGAGGATAAAATATAGCACCGCGGCATAACACGAGGATAAAATATAACACCTCGTCAAGACATGAGGATAAAATATAACACCGCGGCATAACACGAGGACAAAATATAACACTGCGTCATCACACAAGGACAAAAACTATCACAGCGTTAACAGACAGGACAGAATATAACACTGCGTCATAACACAAGGACAAAATATAACACTGGGTCATTACACAAAGAAAAAAACTACCACAGCGTTAACAAACAAGGGCAAAATATAACTATTGGTCATCACACAAGGATAAAATATAACACCGCGTCATAACACGAGGATAAACTATAACACCTCGTCAAGACACGAGGATAAAATATAACACCGTGTCAAGACACGAGGATAAACTATAACACCTCGTCAAGACACGAGGATAAAATATAACACCGCGTCAAGACACGAGGATAAAATATAACACCTCGTCAAGACACGAGGATAAAATATAACACCTCGTCAAGACATGAGCATAAAATATAACACTTCGTCAAGACACGAGGATAAAATATAACACCGCGTCAATACACGAGGATAAAATATAATACCGCGTCAAGACACGAGGATAAAATATAATACCGCGTCAAGACACGAGGACAAATTACACAACAGTTTCAACACATAGGGACAAAATAGACCGCAGCGTTCAAACAAAAGTACAAAACATCTGACACCGTCAATACGCAAGGACAAAATATACCACTGCGTCAATAGACAAGGACAAACTATAATACAGTATCAATACAAAGGGACAAAATAAACCACAACGTCAATACACAAAAATGGAACAATGAAATATGAAAAGACACGAGGAACAGAAGAGATACCAAAACGTAAAACGGAGTCCACACAAGCTGCTCCGGAATGGTAGACTGCTTAGCGTGTCCTTTCTCGTGTCCGTCGTCATCTTAATGTGTTGTATCAATTCAAAGTATACCTCATCAATTCTCTAAGATACTCTGACAATGTTTAAATCTGGTAGACGAAAATATACAATGATCGAAAACAAGATTTTAGCCACCACATTTGACAACGAAAAACATTGGAATTAAATAAAATTTAAATCACCATTCTTGACGTACAAAGAGTAAATAAACTGGAGGAGAGTTTGTTTGTTTGTTTGTTATGTTTAACGGCCCATCGACGGCTGTGGTCATTTAGGGCCATGGTGATTTATTTATTTATTTTACTTTTTTAACAAACATGTGAATAGCGAAGATAAAATAAGATAAAATGGTTCATTTTAAAAGTATTCGCATTGTATGTGTAGATAATAAAAAAATAAATAAAAGGGAGTTAAAATAATAAAAGAGATAACGAATAGATGATATGGAATATGCGATATATATATAACGTCAAAAATGATAAGGTGGGTTAAAAGACATCAGAGTCTATAAAATAGCCCGATGTCTTTCAAATAGTTAAATAATGCCTTCGAATCCACGGAACTGAAAAGTGTTTTCATATCCGGGACTCGGAAGTAGTTATCACGAATGTGTTTAAAATCGGAACATTCTATTAAAAAATGCTCCACTGTAAATGGAGTGTCACATGCGTGGCATGAAGGTATATCTTCTCGTTTTAAAAGGTACGAATGAGTAGGATATGTGTGCCCAGTGCGGAGCCGAGCGAGGACAACTTCCTCTCTACGATCTTTCCGACTGGGAATAGATGTTTTAAGTTTCGGTTGTATCTTAAAAAGTTTGTTGTTGGTCTCCAGAGACCAGCGTTTCTGCCATTCATTTTGAATGGCTGTACGAATAGTAGGTTTAAAATCTGTGTATGGTAGTTTGATATTTGTTTGTTCGAGATTCAATGCATTTTTTGCTTCCCTGTCAGCAAATTCGTTGCCTTTTATTCCGACATGGCTCGGAATCCATAGTAAAGTTATTTTAGACTTTTTTAATATACGAGATATTCGAAGAGCAAGGTTTTGTACGATTGTGTTTTTAGGATCTCGTAACTGTAAACTCTGTAGGACAGATAGAGAGTCTGAACAAATAATTGCCTTTTTAATGCGGTGTTCATCGATATGGTCGAGGGCCAAACCAATGGCGCATGCTTCAGCAGAAAAGATGGAGGCGCCGTCTGGTAGTCGGACTGAAGTGCAAGTATTGGCAGTACAGCAGGCTGCTGCCACTTTCTCACCTTCTTTGGAGCCATCGGTGTAAAGTTGTGTATGAGAAGGGTAATTCGAAATGCATTCCCGAAAGGAGGATTTGTGTTCTTCGGGCATAACACTTGATTTCCCTCGCTCATGTAATGTAAAGTTAAAATCGGGGGTTTGAATGGTCCACGGAGGAACATCAGATATGTTAAATTCAGCTATGTCCGTCAATTTTATGTTGAGTTCTTGCAGGAAATTCAAAATTCGGATACCAAATGTTGGCAGAAGTTTTTGGTTTTGCGTAAATATGTTTTGGTATTTGGGGTTGAATACTTGGTTGAAAGCAGGATTTTTAGGGTTTGATTTTAATTGAGTTGCAAATTGTAATGAAAGTTTTATTCTTCTGTCATAAAGGGATGGTTCATTTGCTTCCACGTACAGGCTTTTTACAGGTGTTGTTCGAAAAGCTCCCAGGGCAAGACGTAGCCCTTGGTTATGGATTGGATCTAGCATCTGAAGGTACGAACTGCGCGCTGACCCGTATACCATAGAACCATAATCCAGTTTTGTTCGAATAAGTGATCTGTATAGGCGCAAAAGCATTTCACGATCCGCTCCCCAATCAGTATGAGAAAGGACTCGTATAATGTTTAACGCCTTGGAACACTTATCCTTCAGATACTTTATATGTGGTATGAAAGAGAGTTTCGAATCAAAAATGAGGCCGAGAAATTTAGTCTGTTCAACAACAGGAATTCTAGTGCCATCGAGTGTTAGATTTGGGTCATTGTGTGCTTTTCGTTTTTGACAGAAATGCATGCACACAGTTTTGGATTTAGAGAATTTGAAGCCGTTTTCGTCTGCCCAATTTTGTAGTTTGTTTAAACTCTGTTGAAGTTGTCGTTCTATCGTGTGCATGTTCTTAGATCTGTAACAGATCAAGAAGTCATCCACAAATAGCGACCCTTCTGTTGATTGACCAAGACATTTGACTATATCATTTATTTTAAGTCCAAACAGTGTGACTGATAGGATTCCACCCTGTGGGACTCCCATTTCCTGTTTAGACGTTTCAGAAAAAGTTGAACCAACACGGACTTTGAAGTGTCTATCTGATAGGTAATTAGATATAAAATTGGGAAGGTTTCCACGTACGCCAAGGTCGTGAAGATCTTTCATGATGCCATACTGCCATGTAGTATCATAGGCCTTCTCAAGATCGAAGAACACAGCGACAAGGTGTTCTTTCTTGGCGAAAGCCTCTCGAATGAACGTCTGGAGGAGAGTACCGCTGAAATAAGTAAATCTTAATTTGTACCAAACTGTACAATGAGACACTCTATTGTAATAAAACGGTATTGATTCAGTTTCAGTTATACACAGAAGCAATATGTTCAAATGTCGATCGAACTGGTACAATGTGTTCATCAATTGATAATTTCGCAGTTAAATAATGCTATTCTCTCTTGACCTTTGTCCCCTATAAATTCACTAGCGCCACCTGACGTCTGCTTCCGATGACGTTTGACCTTTATGACACATGCCGTCTGTTTTCTATGAATAACATTGTCTCCCTCTGAGAGCCACACTGCACATGAGGCGACAGTCCCATTTCCATACATTGACCGTTAGTCGGAAGGTATAAGCGGCAATACGGTCCGCTGTCGGTTCTGCGACTAGCGCAGACCGGAAGTCAGTTTGCCGTGCCGTTGATTTAACACGAGAATGTAATTTGTGTCTGTCAACCGTCGCATCCTGTTGGCGACTCGGCCTTGGAAACGCTCCCGAGGACAACAAAGAACAGCCGGCTCCTCTGGCTTCAGTGACGGCCATTTTTCAACAAAACCGGAAGTCAGCTCGTACATGAGCGACGGGTCTAATATGAAGACCAGAAAAAGTTGGAGACAATGGATTTCTGTTTTTATGTGTTATTCGATCTTTGTTTCATACATTTTGTGATGAAATCTTAATTTTCTACTTCAAAACATCTCCTGTTTAACCGTTCGATCATATTTCAAATTAACTACCTGCTTCGATGACTGAATGTTGCTTTTATTCCAGGTGCCAGTATTCAGTGCCAGCAGTGACGTGTGTATAAATATGATGTACATCGATGTTCACACAATTATTTAACATAGTAAATATCACTTCAGTACAATAGCACGTGCTGCTCACGTGCTGGGTCTGTATTGCCAACTTGATATCCGTTGATATAAAAATCCCTATTGGAGCTGAAAATTGTAACCGATAATGTTTCACACACATATTTATATACATATTTATTTCATCCTATATGGGTACTGTGATCAAATTCAAGCTTTTCTATACATTGTACAGTTTAAGTTTAATAGATCATGTACTTATATATGCAGTTTTTAAATAACATTATATTATAGAAAAAAATAGAATAAATGTTTTTCAAGCTGACAAGAACGTGTCTTCTAGAGTGCAGTACGCATGTGAGTTGGCCGGACGTGTCCTCATCGTTTCCCGCCATAATTACCTGAAAACGAAAAATCAATTGTTGAATTCGATCCGTTCTCTTTCCCGGTTCCCGACGAAGGTCCATGCATAGTAACGCCTTTTCATTGTTATCTTTAAGGATACTATTTGACTTACGTTCTCATCACGTTCGCCTTGACATCATTTATTTGAGGTGACACTGAGAAGGAGTTTTTACTATGCAGAACATGGCCCTAGCTTACAATGGTGTATATAATTATTTTCATGAACATGTTTTTTAACTGTGAAACATTGGTTTTTAATGCAGATATTTATTTTGTACGTATTTTATGTTGTGGAAAGATCTGACTTCGCAAATGTTATAAAAAAAAATATGAAATACTCCGGTTTTTTCTTTTTACATCCGCCGGGTTTCGAATTCAAAATGTCAAATTATACGTGCAGATATCATTCTGATAGCATTGGGGTCTTCAGTATAGATATATGGTCATAACTTGATCAATATAATTATGATATATATGCATTTTGTATATAAATTCCTTTTCAAATTCGTTAACAATTATTCATGATGATTGAAGCTGCCCATGGGCTCACTTAAATGAAATATGATAAGACTTGCTCATAAATCTCTTAAGAAATTAAATATTGTACATACTAAACTGAGGCCAATTGTAATTCCCTTAAGTATGACCTTTACAGAGTTAATCTTGTCGAGAGTCCATTTTGCATCTGTGGACATCGATGTGAGAATGACTTTCACTCTTTCTTTGAAAGTCAACTTTTTAGCAATGAACGGCGTATTTTGTTTCAAAATTTGAATGCCTTAGGTATAGATTTAAATTTAGAGATTCTTTTGTTTGGCAATCCAGATCTTTCAGTAGACCTTAACTCTTACGTTGTTAGACATCACTTCATCAAATCCAGCAAAAGATTTTGAACGGTGCTTTTTTAAAGTTGTGTATTTGTACCTGTATGAATATCATATATATATATATCTACTTCATGTTTATGCCTATTATCATTGTTGACATGTTATTGTAAATGTATGACGGGAGAAGGCTGCGATAAGTTGTAATAACTTGTGCCCAATTCCTTGTTCAATTTTATTGGCAATAAATATGTTTAAAGAAAATTTTAAGAAATGTAAATGAATGTTTACCAAATGATATCAATGTTGTCAAAAAAAACAACTATAAAAACTTCTTATGCCATTCTTAAAGACAACCATTCTGTCATGTTTCTCCACTTCCATTGCGTTTATTATGCCTTGTTAATTTAATCAATCTGGAAAAGTATGATGTCATTTTTTATCATTTTATGACGTCATGATTGGTCGTATTAAACAAATTCAAAACAGCATATGGGAACATTCATCGAATTATACGGCAATTATCTGATTAATATATATACACTCTTTGTATTATCAATTTTGAAAAAGTTGATATAGGCAGTAACATGTTAATTTTACTTACCTTGGTGCGTGCACTATTTGAACAATGTCGCTTACGATTTTACAAAAATAGTAAAATATGGAGAGAAAAAAACCCTTTCGCATGTATACAGTTTGAAACTGTTTCTGTGGTATAACTCATAGGTACCATTCGTGTTTTCTTCAACATTTCTCCAGGTTTTCACTTCTCTGTTCCACTAGAAAAACTAAAGAGAAGATGGTGATGAATCATTTATTTAAATTGAAACAACCTGTGTGTTTTCTCTAAAGTATGGCCTCCATTCTGACATTGATATACAACAGTTTCGTCTCAAACTGTCTTTATGGTCTGGCTTGCCAATATCGCCGATACAACCCTATACTGACGATAAATTTATTTTGTGGTATTTTCATTTCACTACCTCGTTAACTTGCTGACACAATATATATAGTTTTAAAACTTCAACCTTTACTAATGTAATTAAGGGTATATGCTACATTACAGTAACATCCACCAAATGTATCTCTTTTCCGAAAGAGTTCGTTGTCAAACAACTGGGACATATATGGTAATTTGGAATTTAGATCTGATAGTAAATTATACAATAGTATTTATTACTACTGTGTAGACAGGATTATACAGGGTTCAAAGTATAGGTACATATAAATATATCGATAAGAATATTGGTGAAGCAACATGACATTTGAAAACAAATAGCAATTACGTAACTAATTTTCCACGGAGATAGAGATGTTACGTGTAGTTTAAACCTCGCTATTTGACGAGAATTTCGATACAACCAGATTATTGGGTGTATCTTAATAAAAATAAAATTGAAATTAAATGACAGGGTTCCAAAAATAAAAAGAGAAAAAAACGGCGATGATGCCAATGATTGTGAAATATCAACAATGCTGTTGCTGGCTGTAATGAAATTTTGAAAATAATTTAGATTGCAATAATTTACTATGCCTTTTAATGTATCAAAACAATTTACAAACTATCGTTTTTAAACTTAGTTTTGTTTAACTCATTTGTTAATTTGTATATTACAACTTATGATGAAAATAAAATTGATCTATCTACTTTTTGTATGATTCGTGTTAATTGCAAGGCTATAGCAAATACATTCAGGAACTTTTCATCAACATGTTTTTATTTATTGAAGAAAATTAAACGGCACGTACCTGAACTTTTCTTCGGAGTAGTTATTTCACTGTAACTGTACTACCGGTACTGTATTACTCGCGGAAGGAACGAGCAGAACAAACCGGAAGTACTCTAAGTGCGGAGAGGATGATAATGTGAACTAATTGCGTGATTGAACATGCCCATATCTCGTTTCCTAAATGTCTGCGTCAATGAAATGCTTGAATTGCTACAATAATCGTGCAATGCTAAAATTAGTGTGTGAAGTTGTATGCATTTTAATGTGTTACCGTGATATTGGATTTGATTGATCGAAATTTGAATTTTTCACCTACTGTGGCGTTTGCCAGGGGAAATCACCCGCCGTCCATCAAGCGTAAACTAAAATTTTATTTTAAATTCTCACGAAATACCAGCATTGAACACACACAGACGAGAAACCAAGATAGAAACGAGTTACCTCTTCGAGAGGTCAATTTGAGATATGATCGAGAAAAAACAAACTGGTTTCGATCATACGAAAATAACGGAAGGCAATAGATTACTTTTTGTCTCTACAACTTTATGGCGGAGTCACGATGCAAAAGACGCTTGATGATCATGCCGAGCATGGGATACAATAATCAATCATATAGATGACCCGGACGGTATGCTAATCGGCAATTAAGTCCATTAATAGTTGCCTTTCAGCAAAAATACGAAACTAAAAACCTCATCCATAAAAGATAAAGCGACCTCGAGCTTCCGTGCACGAGACAGAAGCTAAAAGGTTTTGACACCATATTTGGCGGCCATATTTGTGATCTTCGGCTCTGGCAGTTGAAATGCCGCGGCTGAAGAAACAAGACCAGTTTTTGCATGTACAGCCACGCTTGGTCCACATCGATACAGTTAAGCTTTATTGAGAATTTTTTGTAGAAGAAAAGAAACAACTGTACATAAACACAGCAGAATTTTCAAATGCTTATAAGGACTTGAGAAAAGCACAATCCAACACATTTGAATGCCATTCAGAGTGTCTATATAATTGTATGTAGCATGTCACCAGTATGATATACACACGAGTACTGTTTCCCTCGTGGCTACGCATTGTAATAATATACATTTTGTGTAACAGTTATTGCTAGATTATTGAATTATATAACAATTGAATATCATCTAATCGGTATCAATTTCAGTTACTGTAATACCGACTGTTTACTATTAATGTACAAACAGGATAACAAATTCTGTCATTTATATAAACATTTACTTGCAACAATATCACCCCCGTTCACGTAATGGTATGGGGTTTGTGTTTGTTCATTTTACTGATAAGCTTGTTAATTCAAAAATGCTCATATATTGCATGTTGTATCAGGCTTTGCAGATATATTTTACCTTAAAGTGTGACGATGCACGCGATGAAGTCTCTAAAGTAAATAGATACATGTATACTTAAATGGAAAGTGAATTCACAGTTTTTTTCTTTTTCCAGATACTGTGTGCTGTCGCCATGGTCAACACTGAATACAAATATACTGTGTGCTGTCGCCATGGTCAACACTGAATACAGATATACTGTGTGCTGTCGCCATGGTCAAAACTGAATACAGAAATACTGTGTGCTGTCGCCATGGTCAACACTGAATACAGATATACTGTGTGCTGTCGCCATGGTCAACACTGAATACAAATATACAGTGTGCTGTCGCCATGGTCAACACTGAATACAGATATATAGTGTGTTCTGTCGCCATGGTCAACACTGAATACAGATATATAGTGTGTTCTGTCGCCATGGTCAACACTGAATACATATATACTGTGTGCTGTCGCCATGGTCAACACTGAATACAAATATACTGTGTGCTGTCGCCATAGTCAACACTGAATACAGATATATAGTGTGTGCTGTCGCCATGGTCAACACTGAATACAAATATACAGTGTGCTGTCGCCATGGTCAACACTGAATACAGTTATACTGTGTGCTGTCGCCATGGTCAACACTGAGTATAGATATACTGTGTGCTGTCGCCATGGTCAACACTGAATACAAATATACTGTGTGCTGTCGCCATGGTCAACACTGAATACAGATATTCTGTGTGCTGTCGCCATGGTCAACACTGAATACAGATATACTGTGTGCTGTTGACCGACAGGCATCCTCAATAATCCGTGGCTACGTTCACTTACATTCTCTATGTCATAGCAAAATTGAAGGCTCTGTGTGCGCCACCTTGTTGACGAGACAAGAACACTTGTTTGAGCCTTTGGTGTACATTAAAAGAATCTTGCAGTCGCGTAACGGTAAAAATTGACTGGCTTTGAAGTCGGGTGTCGCTCCTTTGTAATCTTCAAAGGACTGGTTTCCGCCTTACGATTGGTCAGGTGTTTTTACCAGAGACCAAACAAATAGTTACCTTTGTGCCTTCAATTTTGCTGTAACATATTCCTGTGGTGCAGAGAGCGTAAGTGAGCGTAACCCCTGTCTATCGAGGATGACCGACAGGTACATCCAATGATATCACTCGTTAATTCCACGATGATCAAAAGCTTACGACAACCACTACAGCACTTCACTGTCAGTTTGTTAAAAAGTCGTCGATAATTAAAGATTCAGTTAGGGGTTTTGTAAGAGGTAATTATTACGTTAAAAGGTAAAAGGTAAAACCTTCCAAACATTAGACACGCTCAAGGTCAAATATGTTTTAGATCGATCGAGTTCAGTGGCAATGTTTAAAGAAGGAGACGGACTAACAGTGGCAAAATCTTGACCAAGATACAAAAATAATACATACGTAGGACCAGATCTTTATATATACGTTCTGCACAGTTATTCTTGGGTTGTTTACATTGTTGACCAGCGGTCAGTCTCTCGTGTTGTATTTACCTGTCGGCACTCCAGCTATGTTATGGTCAGTCTGTTTACGTTTATTGATAAATACGGCCGGCAGACCAACGGAACTTTGGCGATAAGTACCAAACTTCGGTTTAGATAAATCTTCTATCTCCGCCAACGGCACTTGATGCGGTTTGTTGCTGTAATTTGAAGCCTTTTGAGTTTCGTATTATTTATAATAGTTATCAGTCTAGGCTCTGTGTCTACTAGGACCAACTTGAATGACTCTAAACGTTCCTTCAGGTAGGAAACTCCACTGAATACACCAGTAGATGTACATGTATGCGCCACTGTTAATTACTAGATTATCGGTAGCATTATATTGTAGATATATCAGCGTTAGAAACCCTCATAATTAAATTTAAATATTAATTTCAATAGAATAACATTAAAAATAGTTTGTATTGTTCTTATTATAATAAATATTTATATTTACTCTATTAGATTACTCTAATTACATCATATCTATTTTTAATTGATCGCCGTGAAATACGCCCAAACAAGTTTGGAAAAAAAATGAAAAAATGAAGAATACTGTTCTCGGCCCTTTCACCGTTATCTTCTGCTGCGTGAAGTTGGCAGGATATGTGACATTCACAATTTAAATGCTGAGTGGCTAACACATACAACATGTGACATTCACAATTTAAATGCTGAGTGGCTAACACATACACATGTGACATTCAGATTTCAAATGTTGAATGGCTAAACAAACGACTTTGACATTCAGATTTTGGATGATGAGTGATAAGTTATACGACTTTTGACATTCAGATTTTGAATGATGAGTGATAAGTCATACTACTTTTGACATTCAGATTTTGATTCCTATATATACATATGTACCCGGAACTCAGTGACAGTTTGTTATTTTTCATAAAGAAATAAATATGCCGCATTTTGCTCTTTTCAAATATATTTATCTTATAGTTATTCATACTATTGTTTTGATATTGACCAATAAAACGATTTTCACTTTCTGTCGTATAGGACTCGAGAGGAGGTTATTTAAGTTATCCCCAGACAGCTGGACCGTTAACCAATTTATAATCACTATAAATTAAAAATAACATTTTACTAATCCAAAATATGTGTTGCACTTTTATCCGTAATGGTTATGTCAATTAGCCGGCGGACGTTCTAAATCAAGAAAAAACTACCATCCGGAACTGATGTGTTAGTTTCGTTAAATGTTTTCCGTCAATTAGTTCCAGAAATGATATAATAATAAAAAAAAGATACCAAACCAGCCAAACTGTGGTCCAAATATCTACAGTTATGCAAATAATTATCCTATCTTGATATTTTCTGACGCCATCTACTATTTCGTGAAATGTAAATTTTATGTAAATGATTCCGATTAAATGTCGATGTTTTTATTGGCATTAATTGCCGAGTGAAACGACTCCTCACCATCTCGACAGCTGTATGAAATGAGCGTTATACATTATCAAGATTCATAGATACAAAGCCATTTACCGAATAACAATGCCATTGTATTGTGCCTCCAACAACATAAATGGTGTGAAGTATCTGTAGGTCGAACCCATTAAGTGTTCAATTTATTTGTTTGTTCTTCTTGCGTCACTGTGTTTTGTGTTATGATTAATCGTGCCGTACTGCTTCCGTTCCGTTCAGCCAGTTACAGATTGAGACGATCAATAAAAAGTGTGACAGAAGTTCTCTTACATTTTGATTGGCTGAAAGATCTTGACCCTCACGTGTTCGGCGTTACACAACAACTAGCATTTCATTATTCGTAAACATGTTAGAAGCAACGAAGTACCCAATTTCAATCCATAAGATCAATACACCCCCTTTTACCCCGCCCCCCCCCCCTCCCCTCTTTGAAAAAACCACAATTCAACAACGAACGTTTTATTCTTTGTGTATCAACCATTGGCTGAAATGTGCCTTACATGGTCTGTTCAAACATAACTGAAAGATGCGCGGCGTTCAAGAATATCCCCACGATGCACGGTGGCACACATCAGGTGTGTTTAAACGGGACTGTCTTGTATGTTTGAACACCGAAATTTTTGTTCTTCCGAACAAATAACATTTCATTGTATCTTTCTCTATTTTGCCTTTTCGTTTTTGATACAATATATTCAGCGACAAAGTTGCGTTTTCCAGGGTAACCATTGCCGCCAATTGTAACCAATCGGAAACCATTCGGAGTTATCCGTCATAGTTTGAATTTGAAGTCACGTCATGATTGGTACCAGCAGTATGACGGAAAGACACGGCGGCAATTGTACGACAAATCTATAATAGTTATTTGTTTTATGCTTTTAAAACATCATTTTGGGTTGCTTGGTTTATTTGGCGGTTGTACAACGGAAGTGTACTTGTATGTTCAGAAAATATTCATATAGTTTTCAATGAATAGGTTATGACTCTGGATCATCAAATATGCAGGAGATCGTCCACATGATATTGACATCTTATTAATGTTAAAAATTACGATCCTCCACGGATGTATCCCCCTTCCTCCGAAGTCGCGTAGATCTAGAGCCATTCCTGTTCAACAAACCACTCATATTTAACATTTGTTTCCTAGAAAACAATGTTTACATTAATTATTGTTAATTGAATTGTCCAAATAGACATTTTTTATACCTCCTGCAAAAAAACTACCAAAAACCCCCACCAAATTACGAAAAAAATAAAAAAGAAGTTGACTTGATTAAACCTAGTTCCTTTTTATTGCATGGTTTCTTGTACAGCCAGATGAGGTTTGTTTATTGCCTGGCAGAATTATACCAGAAATGATACAATATATCACAAATATGACACCATATATCTTATTTACTTTAGTAATGAATAATTACAGTCTCTTATATAACGGTTGGAGCTGTGAGATTCATTGTCCCGTGAACTTTTCCAGAAATGTATCCCCTCTGAGACGGCAGCAGTGGTTATAGCCATTTATTACAACGAGCTTCACATTTATGTCACGTATCTACCTACTGCTACACGACAAGTCGGCAAAACCCTCTTCCTGTATCAAACTAATGGGCGTGGCTCAAAAACGGTTTCGACTAATCAACAGACATATTGACAAATTTCTAAAAATAGACAGCGACCTTCCCCTGGTATGTTTTTGTCACACATCAGTCAGTTCGGTAAAATCAATACTTAATAGTCTACACACAAGGCTTTTTAAGCAATTTAGAGCAACTTAAGTATTGCTATTTGAAGATATTAAAACGCTTATAGGATTCATAAAAGGAAATAGTCCTGGGTGTGGGGGATACTCAAATTTGTTTTTTTCCTAATAGCGCTTCTATATGTAAGCAGAAAAAACGTTTTTAGTTAACAAGCTTAATAATCTATCAATTAGATATCTATGATGATGAAAATATATATATATACCTACTACATAATTATATATTATATATTATATATATATGGGTAAATTGAAAAATTTGTTTTTATTCTATATTTTCCTTCGCAAGGACTTATTTATTTATTATCTACTGGGTAATTATATATATATATAGAATAAAAACATAAATTTTTCAGATCGTCCGCTAGGCCTTTCTGCCTTCTAGGGCTTCTTCAGGCGGATTATATATACGTTATATATATATATATACATTTGTGTCAAATGATATTTAATGTATTTTTCACTTGAAATTGATTTAATTAAATGCCATATCACTACCTAACTATACTGACTATCGTTAAGTGGTATTTTGATTTTCAATGTTCTAAGAAGTGCTGACTTGCTATGGGTACTTAGATTTGTAGGTCGGTTTCACGACTCTAGATTTTCATTGTGTCCGGTACTTTAAACAGCGTTGACCTATATCTGTTTTACGGTTCTAGAAAACATCGACTTATACATACATGTCACAGTTGACCTTTGCCAATTTCATAGATCTAAGTAGGGTTGACCTACATCTGTTTCACGTTTCCGAATATCAGCGACCTTTATAATTTCACAGTTTACCTTTTTCAATTTGACGAATGTAAGTAGCTTGACCTATATCTACTTTATCGTTAGAAATAGCATCAACCTTTATACATTTCACAGTTGACCTTTGTCTATTTCACGGCTATAAGTAGGGCTGACCTATTTCTATTTCACTGTCGATCTATATCAGTTTCACGATGAGTAGTAATTTTACGGATAGATAGTGTATTTGTTTCTAGCAAAGAACGTTATTCTTTTAAAATACATATTGTATATTGTATATTAATCCAACGTCATGTTCAGACTACCGTAATTTCGTGTGGAGACGTACCGTTGTAAATTACGTGTCAAGCTTAAATTGGTTTGACATTAGTACGAAAAAAATAAACTAGAGCGTTTTCTTGAACAAAAACACAATAGCATATGTATATTTATGATTCTATAGTGTGTATTTAATAAATACTGTACAAGGGAAATAAATCTGCCAGTTAAGCTTTGTCCCTACGTCATACAAACGGAGCTGTGTACAAGGTAATGAATGTCGCATATACAAGTTCATCTGTTCCAGATTTACAAGGCGGTATCCAGTACAAAGTTTCATCCTGCTTTTTTTATACATCCTCGCAACAGTGTCATGCCTCGTAAAGTACACACAAATATATCACAGAACATAAAAATATCTGTATATCTAAATTTAGCAAACATTTCTTGGAGAAATAACTTCAACAGTGTAAAGGATTTAACCAATGTTACCATCAATGACCTTGTTACCAATCAATGACCTTGGTACCTATCAATGACTGGCCTTGTTACCCATCAATGACTGACCTTGTTACCAATCAATGACCTTACCTATCAATGACTGACCATGTTACACATCAATGACTGACCTTGTTACACATCAATGTCTGACCTTGTTGCCAATCAATGTCTGACCTTGTTACACATCAATGTCTGACCTTGTTACACATCAATGTCTGACCTTGTTATTCATCAATGACTGACCTTGCTACACATCAATGACTGACCTTGTTACACATCAATGACTGACCTTGTTACCCATCAATGTCTGACCTTGTTACCCATCAATGTCTGACCTTGTTACCCATCAATGTCTGACCTTGTTACCCATCAATGTCTGACCTTGTTACCCATCAATGTCTGACCTTGTTACCCATCAATGTCTGACCTTGTTACCCATCAATGTCTGACCTTGTTACCCATCAATGTCTGACCTTGTTACCCATCAATGTCTGACCTTGTTACCCATCAATGTCTGACCTTGTTACCCATCAATGTCTGACCTTGTTACACATCAATGACTGACCTTGTTATCCATCAATGACTGATCTTGTTACACATCAATGACTGACCTTGTTACTCATCAATGACTGCCCTTGTTACAACACATCAATGATTGACCTTGTTATTCATCAATGACTTACCTTGTTACCCATCAATGATTGACCTTGTTACACATCAATGACTGACCTTGTTACCAATCAATGACCTTGTTACACATCAATGACTGTCCTTGTTACCCATCAATGACTGACCTTGTTACCAATCAATGACCTTGTTACACATCAATGACTGTCCTTGTTACCCATCAATGACTGACCTTGTTACCAATCAATGACCTTGTTACACATCAATGACTGACCTTGTTACCAATCAATGACCTTGTTACACATCAATGACTGACCTTGTTACAACACATCAATGATTGCTTGTTATTCATCAATGACTGACCTTGTTATTCACCAATGACTGACCTTGTTATTCATCAATGACTCACCATGTTACCCATCAATGACTGACCTTGTTACCCATCAATGATTGACCTTGTTACACATCAATGACTGACCTTGTTACCAATCAATGACTGATCTTGTTACACATCAATGACTGACCTTGTTACCCATCAATGTCTGACCTTGTTACCCATCAATGTCTGACCTTGTTACACATCAATGACTGACCTTGTTAAACATCAATGACTGACCTTGTTACACATCAATGTCTGACTTTGTTACACATCAATGTCTGACCTTGTTACACATCAATGACTGACCTTGTTACCCATCAATGTCTGACCTTGTTACACATCAATGTCTGACCTTATTTCCCATCAATGTCTGACCTTGTTATTCATCAATAACTGACCTTGTTACACATCAATGACTGGCCTTGTTATTCATCAATGACTGACCTTGTTACCCATCAATGATTGACCTTGTTACACATCAATGACTGACCTTGTTACCAATCAATGACCTTGTTACACATCAATGACTGACCTTGTTACTCATCAATGACTGACCTTGTTACACATCAATGTCTGACCTTATTTCCCATCAATGTCTGACCTTGTTATTCATCAATAACTGACCTTGTTACACATCAATGACTGACCTTGTTACCAATCAATGACCTTGTTACACATCAATGACTGACCTTGTTACCAATCAATGACCTTGTTACACATCAATGACTGACCTTGTTACCAATCAATGACCTTGTTACACATCAATGACTGTCCTTGTTACCCATCAATGACTGACCTTGTTACCAATCAATGACTGATCTTGTTACACATCAATGACTGACCTTGTTACTCATCAATGACTGACCTTGTTACACATCAATGACTGACCTTGTTACAACACATCAATGATTGACCTTGTTATTCATCAATGACTGACCTTGTTACCCATCAATGATTGACCTTGTTACACATCAATGACTGACCTTGTTACACATCAATGACTGACCTTGTTACTCATCAATGATTGACCTTGTTACACATCAATGACTGACCTTGTTACCCATCAATGACTGACCTTGTTACTCATCAATGAATGACCTTGTTACTCATCAACGATATTTTTAAGGAAAATAAAAAAAAATGTGACGGTGTTTGAACAACATTTTTTTCACTTTCATAAACATTTTAAATAATCGTAGTGTTTATTTGTAGGATTTAAGTCGTTCTGTATCTCCACGTGACTGTTCACGCGCTTTGGTACTGTAGGGGGACCTGGAAGGTAGAGACTAAACACCGGATAGGAAACGGTCGGCGCGGAACACTGCGCGACATTTATAGTGACGGGTCTAGCAGAAAGGTGGAAAGCTCATCAGCTAGTTAGTACGACACAGGTCGTGTCAGGATACCTCGTCAGTGTCTCATTTGTTCGAGTTAGGCAACCATATATCTTCATCAGGAAATTCTCGGCAAAAGGTACATCCACGGTATTGTACACGCGAGCCTTCTGTGTTCGTAGGTATAACGATGACAGGTGACTTGTTTGCTTTGTTGGCAGACAACAGCATTCATAACGGTAAAAAAAATCTTAAAAATTGCTGAATGTCAACGAAAGTACAATATTACAAGATGTATGTCCGTTCGCATTGTGTGTATACGCCCCTATGTATCTACTGTGTAACACGTTCTATTTTGATAACACGATTTAATTGTTTTCTATGATTATATGGTACTGGGATGAGGAAATAAAAAAATGGCATTGTCGAGTTGTAAGATGAACAGGTAATTAAATAGTTTTGTGTGTGTCTAATGAACGTATTTACAGAAAACAATTAACCTTGGAGCTTTGAATCATCTTCCCTTTACGTGTGGTTTTTGTTTGTGTAGTGAAGACCCTCGTTTTAAAGTGCCCGTTAAGATTTCTTTAGTGCCCGTTAAGATTTCTTTATTCCGAAGTATTCAAACTAACTAGGGGTATAGACCAACAAAATGTCCAGAATATTGAGGTATCAGAACTAAAGAGATATCCAGATTGATGTAGTGGTGATATTATGAAGTGTCCAAACTTATTAAGTGTCCAAAAATGTCTTAAACTCATGATGTGATCAGACTTATGATATTCCAAAAGTTACGAAGTGTCCAAAAGTGTCCCAAACTTATGAAGTGTTCAAACTAATGATGTGTCCGGACTTATGAGGTGTCCAGTGACAGTAATAAGGTATGCAGATGTATGTCCAGGCGTGCCAAGTGCTAGCTTTGACGATTTTAAGTACTTTTGTTTACCATATCGTGTAGATATATTGAAAACAGTTTAAAATAATATAGATTTGTTTATGAATCGAACGTTATAATACTGTTAATTCGTTTTCAAGAAAATATAAACTGACTCAGTATTAAAATATGTTTGAATAAAACTATTCGTTTTTTTTTTAATCAGAGATAGTTCCCTTCAGAACTTTACTCTTAACAATCTCTCTCGCAAAAACATTAATTGTATTTGTTTAGGTTGGATGTGTGTAATATGTATGTGGTGACGATAACCAGCCAAGTTGATTGAGTTCATAGACACCTCACACTGTTTAGACAGAACTCCGATATCACAAGCTATTTTTAATAAAGTCATCTGCTATTCTTTTTCATACAATATCCCTCGATCCATTTCATTTTGGCAGTTTTATATGTTAAATAATGACTCAAATAAAAATTGAAATGTTACAATTCGTACGTCCTTTGTTAAAAAAGATTTTGATGGGTAATTGAGATACCACGTTAAATCAACAATAAAAAAGCTCACAGAAGGTTCGCTGTGTCTGTTCGAATTCCTTTTCAGTAAATCATTGATTCAGATTCCCGATAGCTGCCTGTAAGTTGGGATAGCCGAAGTTTACGCTATGTCAATAAAAATTCAAATGATGATTTAGGGTAATTCAAATATCTTTTCAAAGAGCATGATCGATTTATTGTCTAGATAACAGAAAAAAACGGGTTCAATTGGATACACACGTACAAAGCATACAAAGCTATGTAAGACTTTGAAATTCATATTTCAATTTGAGAAAAAAATACTCAAACATTTATAAAAAAATGGTTCAGAGAAAACAATTATTTTACAATTTAGCGTGTACGAACATGCATCGGTATGAAACCCTTTCTGTCTTTAGCGCACGCTAGATTAAAGTATTTTGTCGGCAGATACCGATGACGTAATGCTGTTTGAGACAGTAAATTTTGAACAAACAACCCTTCTGATTTTCGGATCAAATTGCATGACATTCAGACTTTTTCGATTTTTTTCATTTTTGTGTGTGACATCTACATCAACCACATATACTCTCACTTGTAGACAGAAGCACGCGTTTCTCAATCATCACCATCGTCCTCATAATCATCATCACCACATATACATATGCAAATCGACTCGCATCATCATCATCATCATCATCATCATCATCATCATCATCATCATCATCATCATCGTCGTCATCATCTACACAATGACCAGCATAATACATGTGTAACCATCATCATCTATAAACATTGATGAAAATCATCAATTCATAATTTATTGTTCCATAAAGTTCCGTCCGAACCCATTCAGGATACCGATGCTTGCCAGAATACATCGAGGTGTGTAAGATGTATTTGCCGAAATGAATTGACTGATAAACGATGTTTTCCCGAATTGGCCAAGAAATATACGATTCTTCCCGTGACTGGCCGATATATACACTGCATAAAGCTTCTTTTTCTGGAGGGCTTTCTTTTTAATATATTCTCGGTTGTAATACGATTGGCCCATTGTAAATTTCCTTGAACTGTTTTCCAAATCAAGTGCATGTAAGTGGTCAAACGCGAAATAACACATCAAATTCGGTCCTGGTCGAATACCGCGTAAAGAAACGTTGATTCCAAGAAATACCGATGATTGCCGGAATTGCCCGAGATGTATACGACGAATATCGGAATTGACCGATATGTTTACGCTAAATGCAAAATTGACCGCCAAGCATGCCAGCAGTTTTTTTTTATATGAGGCGCAAGCATATTACAAGATACAGAACCGCATGCGAACCGCATGTTAATGGTCCTGGGTTCGACTCCTCTCATAGAATCACTAATGACGCACAGCACGTGATAGCATGACGTATGACAGGTCAACGGCAAATGTCGAATGTCAACCTAGTTGAATGACAAATGACGTTCACAAAGTGAAGAGTGGAGATGTCATAACTATGAAATATAGACACCAAGAGAAGCCAGAGTTAGGCTTCGCGACTTAACATCGTGCCCGAGCGCTGTAGCGTGCAGATACATTTTTCATTTTAATAAGTATATTAATTTCAATTTCAACTGAGATTATCATGCGTGGTTGGTTTACATTAGGATTGTAATTAGGATGAAGTCCTCGACACCACGATCTGTCTTCTGAGTATTCTAACTTGCTTCTAAAAAAAAGACGGAAGAAAAGTCAAGACCACGTCAAGTGTAACACCAATCGTATCATTTTACGTTCACAACAAAATGCCCCATCTTTGTTTAAAGAACAATTAGGACGAAGGCTAGATACATACACATATAACGTCTTGACTATACTTCCAAATGTAGTATATTCGCTATTTCTCTCTCTCTCTCTCTCTCTCTCTCTCTCTCTCTCTCTCTCTCAACAGGTTGTCAATTATTTGACGACAATGTGTTTTTCTTATACCTGTAGTAGAAAGTAGTAACGGTCTAGATTTGTGTCTCGGTCGGGGATCGAACCACCGACCCCAGACTTTCGAGTCCAATTCTCTACCACTTAAGCGATACTCCTTTTTGACGGAGCTAGTTAGGTGTCTTTAATGCTATCTTCAATGATGCCAAATTATAAGGAAATCTTCCGGTCAGAATTCGCGGCATAACAGTCCACAGATAATGTCATTCTTCATCAGTAAAGATCATCAATTAGAAACATTAGGACAATGCTTATATTTCACAAACACAATTCATAAGAAATAAACATGGTCCAGAGGCTGGCAACTATATGATACATGCCCTTTTGATACGCATATTTGGACACTACAATATTCAGACACATATATTCAATCACTGGTTCTATACGGATAGAATGGTCATACCAATTTGGACCGTGAAATTTATTTACGTTTAACGAAACTAGCATCTGTAATGGCGACAGGTCGGGCTCATCAACCCAGCGTTGCTATGTATCCGTTGTACGTAGTTGCCACATCTTTGACCTCTGACCTTGCCGTCCTAATGTCAGCCTGGTAGACAGACAGTCTCAGTTCGTGTAGAGGGGGGCGGGGACTGGGAAGGCAAACAGGCCCGTCTTCCTAAAACAGCTTCAAAATACGTCAAAATATTTGTAAACGGGCTTTTCAAGTGTCGACAACACTGGCTGGATTTCGTCCACAGCACGTGAAGGCATTCCGGAAGACCCGTCCGGGAGCTGTGCCCCTCCTGTACAAATACCCTCTCTCGTAGTCCTGTCGGTGATGAATGATTTCATACTGTATTTAAGGTTTTAGCGTTAAAGACGTGGATACCACGATAATCGTCTCGTTACCTGCGCACACCTGGAATGAACATTCCAAGGTCGAAGGTCATCACCTCAACAGATTGCTATCGGTACCTTACGGAATATAACTCTGATTAGCCCCTTGTTGAAAAGGCATTAAAAATTCAGCATGACTTTCGATTCAGCAAACATAGCACTACTAAATCGCGATGAGTCGATAGCTTAACACTACTGTTATAGACTGGAGTTTTTATAGGGACATTAGATACACTTAACACTACTGTTATTGACTGGAGTTTTTATAGGGACATCAGGTACACTTAACACTACTGTTATAGACTGGAGTTATTATAGGGACATCAGGTACACTTAACACTACTGTTAGAGACTGGAGTTTTTGTAGGGACATCAGATACAATTAACACTACTGTTATAGACTGGAGTCAGTATAGGGACATCAGGTACACTAAACATTACTGTTATAGACTGGAGTTATTTTAGGGACATCAGGTACAATTAACACTACTGTTATAGACTGGAGTCAGTATAGGTACAGCAGGTACACTTAACATTACTGTTACAGACTGGAGTTATTATAGGGATACACTTAACACTACTGTTATAGACTGGAGTTATTTCAGGGACATCAGGTACACTGAACATTACTGTTATAGACTGGGGTTAGTATAGGGACATCAGGTACATTTAACACTACTGTTACTGTTATTGACTGGAGTTTTTATAGGGACATCAGGTACATTAAACACTACTGTTATAGACTGTAGTCAGTATAGGTACAGCAGGAACACTTAACATTACTGTTACAGACTAGAGTTATTATAGGGACATCAAGTACATTTAACACTACTGTTACTGTTATTGACTGGAGTTAGTATAGGGACGTCAAGTACATTTAACACTACTGTTACTGTTATTGACTGGAGTCAGTATAGGGACATCAATACACTTAACACTACTGTTACAGACCGGAGTTATTAAAGGGACATCAGGTACACTAAACGCTACTGTTATAGACTGGAGTTATTTCCGGGACATCAGGTACACTTACCACTACGTACTGTTATAGACTGGAGTTACTTTAGGGACATCAGGTACACTTAACATTTCTGTTATAGACTGGAGTTATTTCCGGGACATCAGGTACACTTAACACTACGTACTGTTAAATACTGGAGTTATTATAGGGACATAAGGGACATTTACACTACTGTTATAGACTGGATTTTTTTTATGGACATCAGGTACACTTAACATTTCTGTTATAGACTGGAGTTATTTCCGGGACATCAGGTACACTTACCACTACGTACTGTTATAGACTGGAGTTATTTCAGGGACATAAGGTACAATTAACACTACTGTTATAGACGGGAGTCAGTATAGGGACATCAGGGACACTTAACATTACTGTTATAGACGGGAGTCAGTATAGGGACATCAATACACTTAACACTACTGTTACAGACTTGACTTATTATAGGGACATCAGGTACATTTAACACTACTGTTACAGACTTTAGTTATTATAGGGACATCAAGTACATTTAACACTACTGTTACAGACCGGAGATATTAAAGGGACATCAGGTACACTAAACATTACTGTGATAGACTGGAGTCAGTATAGTGACATCAGGTACACTTAACACTACGTACTGTTATAGACTGGAGTTATTTCAGGGACATCAGGTACACTTAACACTACAGGGACATCAGGTACACTGAACATTACTGTTATAGACTGGAGGTAGTATAGGGACATCAGGTACACGGAACATTACTGGTATAGACTGGAGTTAGTTTAGGGACGGCAAGTACATTTAACACTACTGTTACTGTTATTGACTGGAGTCAGTATAGGGACATCAATACACTTAACACTACTGTTACAGACTTTAGTTATTATAGGGACATCAGGGACATTTACACTACTGTTATAGACTGGAGTTAGTTTAGGGACGTCAAGTACATTTAACACTACTGTTACAGACTTGAGTTATTATAGGGACATCAGGTACACTAAACACTACTGTTATTGACTGGAGTTTTTATAGGGATATGTGGTACACTTAACACTACTGTTATAGACTGGAGTTATTATAGGGACATCAGGTACACTTACCACTACGTACTGTTATAGACTGGAGTTAATATAGGGACATCAGGTACACTTAACACTACGTACTGTTATAGACTGGAGTTATTTTAGGGACATCAGGGACATTTACACTACGGCAATAGACTGGAGTTAGTATAGGGACGTAAGCTACACTTAACCCTATTGTTACAGACTGGAGTTATTATAGGGACATCAGGTACACTAAACACTTCTGCAATAGACTGGAATTATTATAGGGACCTCAGCTACACTTTACACTACTGTTATAGACTGGAGTTTTTATAGGGACATCAGGTACACTTAACACTACTATTATTGACTGGAGTTAGTATAGGGACATCAGATACACGTAACACTACTGTTATAGACTGGAGTTAGTATAGGGACATCAAGTACATTTAACACTACTGTTATTGACTGGAGTCAGTATAGGGACATCAATACACTTAACACTACTGTTATAGACTGGAGTTAGTATAGGGACATCAGATACACTTAACACTACGAACTGTTATAGACTGGAGTCAGTATAGGGACATCAGGTACACTTAACATAACTGTTATAGACTGGAGTTATTATAGGGACATCAGGGACATTTACACTACGGCAATAGACTGGAGTTAGTATAGGGACGTAAGCTACACTTAACACTATTGTTACAGACTGGAGTTATTATAGGGACATCAGGTACACTAAACACTACTGTTATAGACTGGAGTTATTATAGGGACATCAGGTACACTAAACACTACTGTTATAAACTGAAGTCAGTATAGGGACATCAGGTACCCTTAACATAACTGTTATAGACTGGAGTTATTATAGGGACATCAGATACACTTAACACTACTGTTATTGACTGGAGTTTTTATAGGGACATCAGGTACACTTAACACTACTGTTATAGACTGTTGTTATTTTAGGGACATCAGGTACACTTAACACTACGACTGTTATTGACTGGAGTTAGTATAGGGACATAAGGTACACTTAACACTACTGGTATAGACTGGAGTTTTTATAGGGACATCAGGTACACTTAACCCTACTATTATTGACTGGAGTTAGTATAGGGACATCAGGAACACTTAACACTATTGTTAGAGACTGGAGTTTTTGTAGGGACATCAGGTACACATAACACTACTGTTATTGACTGGAGTTAGTATAGGGACATAAGGTACACTTAACACTACTGTTAGAGACTGGAGTTTTTATAGGGACATCAGGTACACTTAACACTACTGTTATAGACTGTTGTTATTTTAGGGACATCAGGTACACTTAACACTACGACTGTTATTGACTGGAATTAGTACAGGGACATCAGGAACACTTAGCACTATTGTTATAGACTGGAGTTTTTATAGGGACATCAGGAACACTTAACACTACTGTTATAGACTGGGGTTAGTATAGAGACATCAGGTACATTTAACACTACTGTTATTGACTGGAGTTTTTATAGGGACATCAGGTACACTTAACACTACTGTTATAGACTGGGGTTATTATAGGGACATCAGGTACATTTAACACTACTGTTATAGACTGGAGTTTGTATAGGGACATCAGATACACTTAACACTACGTACTGTTATAGACTGGAGTTAGTATAGGGACATCAGGTTCATTTAACACTACTGTTAGAGACTGGAGTTTTTGTATGGACATCAGATACACTTCACATTACTGTTATATACTGGAGTTAGTATAGGGACATCAGGTACATTTAACACAACTGTTATAGTCTGCAGTTATTATAGGGACATCAGGTACACTAAACACTACTGTTATAGACTGGAGTTATTATAGGGACGTCAGATACACTTAACACTATTGTTATAGACTGGAGTTAGTATAGGGACATCAGATACACTTACCACTACGTACTGTTATTGACTGGAGTTAGTATAGGGACATCAGGTACACTTAACACTACTGTTATAGACTGGAGTTAGTATAGGGACATCAGATACACTTAACACTACTGTTATTGACTGGAGTTAGTATAGGGACATCAGGTACACTTAACACTACTGTTATTGACTGGAGTTAGTATAGGGACATCAGATACACTTAACACTACTGTTATTGACTGGAGTTAGTATAGGGACATCAGGTACACTTAACACTACTGTTATAGACTGTTGTTATTTTAGGGACATCAGGTACACTTAACACTACGTACTGTTATTGACTGGAGTTAATATAGGGACATCAGGTACACTTAACACTACGTACTGTTAAATACTGGAGTTATTATAGGGACATCAGGTACACTTAACACTACGTACTGTTATAGACTGGAGTTAGTATAGGGACATCAGGTACACTTAAAACTACTGTTATAGACTGGAGTTAGTATAGGGACATCAGGTACACTTAACACTACCGTTATTGACTGGAGTTAGTATAGGAACATCAGGTACACTTAACACTACTGTTATAGACTGGAGTTAGTATAGGGACATCAGATACACTTAACACTACGTACTGTTATTGACTGGAGTTAATATAGGGACATCAGGTACACTTAACACTACTGTTAGAGACTGGAGTTTTTATAGGGACATCAGGTACACTAAACACTACTATGATAGACTGGAGTCAGTATAGGGACATCAGGTACACTTAACATTACTGTTACAGCTTGGAGTTATTATAGGGACATCAGGGACATTTACACTACTGTTATAGACTGGAGTTAGTTTAGGGACGTCAAGTACATTTAACACTACTGTTACAGCCTTGAGTTATTATAGGGACATCAGGTACACTAAACACTACTGTTATAAACTGGAGTTATTTTAGGGACATCAGGTACACTTAACACTACGTACTGTTAAATGCTGGAGTTATTATAGGGACATCAGGTACACTTACCACTACGTACTGTTATAGACTGGAGTTAATATAGGGACATCAGGTACACTTAACACTCCGTACTGTTATAGACTGGAGTTAGTATAGGGACGTCAGCTACACCTAACACTATTGTTACAGACTGGAGTTATTATAGGGACATCAGGTACACTTACCACTACGTACTGTTATAGACTGGAGTTAATATAGGGACATCAGGTACACTTAAAACTACTGTTATAGACTGGAGGTAGTATAGGGACATCAGGTACACTTAACACTACTGGTATAGACTGGAGTTAGTATAGGGACATCAGGAACACTTAACACTATTGTTAGAGACTGGAGTTTTTGTAGGGACATCAGGTACATTTAACACTACTGTTATAGACTGGAGTTTGTATAGGGACATCAGGTACACTTAACACTACGTAATGTTATAGACTGGAGTTAGTATAGGGACATCAGATACACTTAACACTACGTACTGTTATAGACTGGTGTTAGTATAGGGACATCAGGTACACTTAAAACTACTGTTATAGACTGGAGTTAGTATAGGGACATCAGGTACACTTAAAACTACTGTTATAGACTGGAGGTAGTATAGGGACATCAGGTACACTTAACACTACGTACTGTTAAATACTGGAGTTATTATAGGGACATCAGGTACACTAAACACTACTGTTATAGACTGGAGTCAGTATAGGGACATCAGGTACACTTAACATTACTGTTACAGCTTGGAGTTATTATAGGGACATCAGGGACATTTACACTACGGCAATAGACTGGAGTTAGTATAGGGACGTAAGCTACACTAAACACTACTGTTATTGACTGGAGTTATTATAGGGACATCAGATACACTTAACACTACTGTTATTGACTGGAGTTAGCATAGGGACATCAGATACACTTAACACTACTGTTATAGACTGGAGTTTTTATAGGGACATCAGGAACACTTAACACTACTGTTATAGACTGGGGTTAGTATAGGGACATCAGGTACATTTAACACTACTGTTATTGACTGGAGTTTTTATAGGGACATCAGGTACACTTAACACTATTGTTACAGACTGGAGTTATTATAGGGACATCAGGTACACTTACCACTACGTACTGTTATAGACTGGAGTTAATATAGGGACATCAGGTACACTTAACACTACGTAATGTTATAGACTGGAGTTAGTATAGGGACATCAGGAACACTTAACACTATTGTTAGAGACTGGAGTTTTTGTAGGGACATCAGGTACATTTAACGCTACTGTTATAGACTGGAGTTTGTATAGGGACATCAGGTACACTTAACACTACGTAATGTTATAGACTGGAGTTAGTATAGGGACATCAAGTACATTTAACACTACTGTTATTGACTGGAGTCAGTATAGGGACATCAATACACTTAACACTACTGTTATAGACTGGAGTTTTTATAGGGATATGTACTGTGGTACACTTAACACTACTGTTATAGACTGGAGTTATAGACTGGAGTTAGTATAGGGACATCAGCTACACTTAACACTACTGTTATAGACTGTTGTGATTTTAGGGACATCAGGTACACTTAACACTACGTACTGTTATTGACTGGAGTTAATATAGGGACATCAGGTACACTTAACACTACGTACTGTTAAATACTGGAGTTATTATAGGGACATCAGGTACACTTAACACTACGTACTGTTATAGACTGGAGTTGGTATAGGGACATCAGGTACACTTAACACTACTGTTATAGACTGTTGTTATTTTATGGACATCAGGTACACTTAACACTACGTAATGTTATAGACTGGAGTTAGTATAGGGACATCAGGTACACTTAACACTATTGTTAGAGACTGGAGTTTTTATAGGGACATCAGGTACATTTACACTTAACGCTACTGTTATAGCCTGGAGTTTTAAGAAAACGTTAAAGCGATTAACGGAATTAATTTTGAACAATTATATAATTTCGATTTTTAATGTCGTAGCTATTACATGTTGCATGAATATTTTATGCTAACTATTCAGGCTTAAGACCTTTTCACCGAAGTTTTTTTTTGTGTTGCAAATACATTTTAAGGCGATGTTTCTTTTTTTCTTTTTCGAAACTGTCTGTGGTTCTCAGCATGTAATATCAGCTCTAAGTAGGCGTGTAAAACGGAGACATGCAATCAAGTTCATCATTATCTCATTTCTATTTCTGTGGATGGATTTGCTATTTGCGTCTGCCCATCTTCAAAGAGAAATGTTTTGGTCGGTAGACATACACGGCAGACAGGTACGGGTAGAACTAATCGTGTGTGAACTATCCCGGCTTGACAAATGACCAGGGCTATCAGCCTCAGGACATACTGACTTCTGTTAGTATATACACCCTGATGATACGGCACTTTTATCATTACAGACACCAGTTCAATTTTTTTCGGTAAACACCTTTTAAAGCCGTATCACCTGTACGTTTGTGATATATATAAAACTGTAACATTTATCATAAAACGTAATGATTTTACACGCCAGGTAAGTCACATGTTCCAGAGAAATAAATATTGAAAAAGACATAGAATTCATTGTAGTTTTTGAAAATGTATGGTATAAAAAAAACTATACACTTTTATTTGTTACACTATTTGACCCAGAAGAACTTCCCGCCGTGCTTCTTTTCTTTTCCTGTTAAGATTGTTTTGCTTTCTACATTGACTAAAAACAGAAATGAAAAACAATGCTGAGATAAAAATAAAATAAAAAATATAATAGAACGTAACTAACAGCTACAAACGTCGCTGACGTTGCTATGTGTGTACTCCGCACGAGTTGTGACGTTTTATACGTGTCGTCTTTGACGCTCACCTGTCCTACGCATGTACCGGCAGACGTTTCATCGTGTTGGTATTAGGTTATACGTACTTGTACGAAGAGTAAATTATCTAGATTCAGTTGCAATATATCAACTTTAAAAGTCCTTAAAAAATGAGAAAATTTCGGTTTTTGGCAGTTTAACGAGTTTTGCTCATGTATCTTACAATAATATATATGTTAGGCGTCGCTCTAGATAATGACGTCACATTCTGAGCGTAGTTTTAATTACAAATCCCTTCTATTTACGTAGTTTCTTTGTGGATTTTGAATACTTGTTATAAAAGCATGAATTACAGAAAATACAAAATAGCAAAAATATGTTTAAGAGTGTATATGCTCGCAAATAGAATGATGAAAATGGAAAGCACTCTAACATTGTCGAAAAAGAAACTATAACAAATTCAAGAAGAAACGAATGTCCACATTTCTTTGTTTAAAGGTAGGAGATAAGGGTACAGAGGAGAGGAAGCACCTCTAAAATTGTCAGCATTAAATTATTTAAAATGTATTACAATTTTTTGTAAGTTTGAAGTTTTCGTAAGAGTAATTAATTTTACAACAATTGTAAAACAAGAAATATTAACTTATATTAATCACTCATGTTGGCCCGGATTTAAGCGCGCGGGGGGTCTTAATGTGGGAGGTAACCGGAGTACCCGGGGAAAACCCAAATGGTTGGCCAGGTGACCCCAACCTTTTCACGTCCGATCGGGGGATAGAACTCCGGCCGCCTTGGTGAAAGACAAGTGCGAATCTTATTTTTGAAAACTTGTAAGTTTAAAGAAATTTCAGAAATTAACATAGGTATAGAATAGTGTACTTGCGTGACAATTATAATGGACCGTTCAATCCGAATATATACTATTCGTAATCTGATACTTGGTTGTGTTAAATATGATAAAGAAAAAAACAAGTCATTTCAGCGTTTGATTCTTAGCCATCTTTCTCGTTATCTGAAGCGGAGTGTTAAGCGTCATAATGACAAAGATAAAATTGCGTATAGAATTTGCATTCATAGTCAATCTGAAATTCAAATGGAAATGAGAAGCGCTTCATGTTGAATTTCATAAGTTAATAAAATTAGTTCGATTCTTTATTTTCTCCAAGCAATTCGCCAGATTCAAATTGCCTGTACGTACATGTATAACTTTCTCTATACCGTCTGCTTAGTTAATTGAATTTGACCATATATCAACTGTATTTATCATAATTTTGAACCATCATGCAATTTCAAAAAGTTTAATTATCAGTTTTTATTTATTGAATGGATGAATGAATGAGTATCTAAGCACTTGATATGTACTTTACATAGGGGAGGTTACCTGATTATCTCCCTTTCATATGAATGGGATATGGTATTGGTTATCTTTTGAAAGAAAATCAATATTCATCAAACAATTAACATCATGATCAAACAAATACATGAAAATGAAATGGCTATAAATGTTCATGCTCAGTTTTGGAAATTACAATATATATAGCTAAATACATGAGAAAATAAATTTAGGTACATTTTAACGCTATTTTATCAATTGAATTGTAGAACGCACAAAAAGTAAGAATGTGAACTCAATCAGATGTCAAATATTTGTCTAATAAAATAACTACGAGTCACGTGATGTGTCATTATTTGTAGCCACAAATCTCGTATTCAGCTTCGTAACCTGAACACATTTACGTTTTTGTATCTATAGGTTAAAGTTGTTCTGTCAAGAACTCGTGTTTCCGTCAGTGGCGACATACAGCGACACGACCTGCTTGTTACCGTGGACGTAAATATCTGAATACTATGTGTCACCTGGTTTGACCTCCACGGGGGAAAGCGTGTCCTGGTCGTGAAGTCTATAAATAGAATATATTTTCATATAGGTAATTTGCGAATGCTTGTATACATTAGTTATTAAGCTTTTTTAAAAATATTGTTTTCTTCATTTGATATGAGCGATGTCACATTACAAGAGAAGATTTTTTTCTTCAGTTTCTTGTATTTTTTAGAATTTAAACATGCGTTGATATTTATACTATATAAAATGTTATATGTATTTATATTCTTATATGTTATTGTAACTGTTCAACTTAAAAGCACATGAGACTACGTTTATCATGGACTAAGTAAGACATGAGCAACATTACCGTTTTCGTGAATATATGCTAGTCAGATATATATTGTAAAGGCGGAAGAACGTTTTCTTGTGTGATGACTTCAACAAAAAATATAACTGCCAAACTAAAAATTTAAGATATTTTTTGAGAATTTTTGTTAAACATTTAAAAACTTAACTGCATCTGATTTTTCCACTATTACTGTTTTTCCACATTGTCTGTTTTTCTCCTAGTAAATCATATGATAAATTAGCAGTTGCCGTGATCTTTAATTACAAACCCTTTTTAACAGTGTCTTCGGGTAAACCTCTTAAGATATTCATTTACATTACCCTTGTACTTGTTCCCTACATCTTGTTTCAGGGTTCCCTCTTCCTGTCCCTTCACAATTCCTGAGTTCGACTTTGTATATGACCTCTGTTGGTGATTTTCTAGTCAGTTTCCATGTCAGCGGTTGGATGGTTTAAGAAACCCTTTTTGCATATGAAGAAACCTTTCCCTTTCTTGGTGCGATGTCTTGTGGCTTTACTCCTCTGACACTTGCTCTGATTTGTCTCGTTGTAGTTTCACGTCTTCTCAGCACAAGGTTAAGAGAGATCTGTTTGGTTTTTGTCCATGAGTAAACATTTGAGGACTGGTGCCTAGGGAGACTGGAGCCTTACCAGTCTAAGGAGACTGGAGCCTAGGGAGACTGGAGCCTAGGGAGATTGGAGCCTAGGGAGACTGGAGCCTAGGGAGACTGGAGCCTAGGGAGACTGGAGCCTAGGGAGACTGGAGCCTAGGGAGACTGGAGCCTAGGGAGACTGGAGCCTTTCCAGTCTAGGGAGACTGGTGCCTAGGGAGACTGGAGCCTAGAGAGGCTGGTGCCTAGGGAGACTGGTGCCTTACCAGTCTAGGGAGACTGGAGCCTAGGGAGACTGGAGCCTTACCAGTGATCTGAGACTGGAGCCTAGGGAGACTGGAGCCTAGGGAGACTGGAGCCTTACCAGTCTAGGGAGACTTGAGCCTAGGGAGACTGGAGCCTAGGGAGATTGGAGCCTAGGGAGACTGGAGCCTAGGGAGACTAGAGCCTAGGGAGACTGGAGCCTTACCAGTCTAGGGAGACTGGTGCCTAGGGAGACTGGAGCCTAGAGAGACTGGTGCCTAGGGAGACTGGTGCCTTACCAGTCTAGGGAGACTGGAGCCTAGGGATACTGGAGCCTAGGGAGACTGGAGCCTAAACAGTCTAGGGAGACTGGAGCCTTACCAGTGATCTGAGACTGGAGCCTAGGGAGACTGGAGCCTAGGGAGACTGGAGCCTTACCAGTCTAGGGAGACTTGAGCCTAGGGAGACTGGAGCCTAGGGAGATTGGAGCCTAGGGAGACTGGAGCCTAGGGAGACTAGAGCCTAGGGAGACTGGAGCCTTACCAGTCTAGGGAGACTGGTGCCTAGGGAGACTGGAGCCTAGAGAGACTGGAGCCTTACCAGTCTAGGGAGACTGAAGCCTAGGGATACTGGAGCCTAGGGAGACTGGAGCCTAAACAGTCTAGGGAGACTGGAGCCTAAACAGTCTAGGGAGACTGGAGCCTAGGGACACTGGTGCCTAGGGAGACTGGAGCCTAGTGAGACACCACCGGAAACAAAGGCTAGAAAGTAGAGAAGTAGGGTTAAGAGAGAATGCGCAAAGAGGACATTGAAGAATATAACTGAGCCTATTCTACTTTTATAACATCAAGTTTCTATCTGGCTTCGTCTCTCTCCGGCTGTGGCTTCCTGTCCATGCCTCTTCCTCGTCTCTCTGCGCCTATCTTGTCTGTCTATGAATTGACATTTCAGTGAGATTGCGCTATAAAATAGTTATGAAGTTCACCTCATCCCTTTGGATTATTGTAGTCATGTACAGTGTATCTTTGTGTAACGTAGATCTAAAACTCAAGTTAACAACCAAAGGCTAGCCTAATTGTCACTATAGCATCACCCTCTATGTGACAGATATTTAGCAATGACAATTTATGATACACTGTTTATGGCTTCCTTGCATGTCTTCACCGAGCTCTCACGCGTTCTGATGATTTTTATGAGAAGTATCTAACGTTTTTTCATTAACCAAACACGTCAAATAGTATAATTTTCACCTAAGAATGACACGATTGTTTATTCATAGCTATAATGTATGATCAGTGAAGCAGGACGCGGCCATTTTCTCGGATGGATGCTGTCTCTCAATCAAGCCTTTCGTTGATAGCATCAGTTATGCAAACTCATATTCAAGGATATGTGACTCAAATTGAAATTAACAGAACCCCCCATGAAATATTGGTATGCGCTTATATTGTTTCGAAGTCGTAAGGATGAATTATTTAGGAAACTCGTTAAATTCCATTCCCGTTTCGTTAGAGATTAACAGGTGTGAATTTAAACTCGACTATTTTTATAACAATTCAGAATGATTTACCTGACTACATCTGCGAAATATGATTTTAACAGTTTCGTGCACGACTGGATATTAATAATAGTGCGTTTGTAAAAGTTACACAGTCTTCACAATAAAACACATTAATTTCTACATTTAAAATACGATTATTTGATATCAAAGCGATAAGGAGTTAAGGATAGCTGTTTTTATTTGCAATCAAGTAGCGGGTATTTCTCCGACTTAGACCATACACAGACATCTCGCGCGCTTGTGGTTGGAAAAAAGTGCAAGGAACTTGTAACCTGACAAAAGCCAATAACGATTTAAAGATAAACTAACTTGGTTTTCAAACTTCTTTCTGGAATAAACCCTTCCCAAAAATATAGTTGTTTGATAAAACGAAATTAATAAAAAAAAACATATTGCAAAACGTATCCATTTTAATGTTTTAAATAACGAAACGAAAAGTAACCGTACTTTCTTTGACAGAGAAACTTCGTTTTACAACAAGAGGCACATGGGGCCTTTGTCAATCACATAGGCTTAGTTGTTATCTGAACTTCACAATAATCTGAACTCTAATACAGTTAACACATTTACATTTTTATGTTACTGGATGCTGATAATAAGCAACTGCCTTGCAAAGGGAGCACGACCCTGTTTGTATGAAGACCATAAGATTGACAGTTAATTTGTTCATTGTCTGCAGAAATGACATCATGTTAAATAGAGGTTCCTTAACGAGTGGTAGTTTTTATCATGTTTCTCTAACTCGAGTTAATTTCCTAACTTCTAATGCAAAGAAGAAAAACAGTAGCAGAGGAGACACCAAAATCAAAAGGAAACCATCATAAAAAACGTATTTCTTAATCATCCCAAAGATGTCACCATACCAATGGCTTACACGACCATAGAAGAAAATAAAGTAAGTTTTAAAAAAGAACAAGCAATGCTCAACAAAAAAAACGAAGTATTACCAGTGATAGTATATCATTATACGTCCTTGGTATTACATATTTTGTTTTGTCTCATCCCTCTGACTTTTACAGGGCGATACATTGCAGCAAGCATGTCGAATTTATAAAATGTTGGTGACTTTGCCATTCAGACAGTAAACAAGGGGAAAACCAAATATCAACGAAGGCGCTAACACACCAGATGTTCCGGAAACGTTTACCGCCCCACGCGTGGCTCCCCTCCTGATGCTTCCTGTCATTCTTGAAAGGACGTTGGTCACAAACGAGTATTTTATCTCATAACATATGGCAGTCCGTTAAACTTTTTTTTTCTTTCATATTATAGATTTAAAGCAAAAACAAGTTAATTTGTTATTGTTCAAGTGAAAGTTTAATATGACGATTAAAGTTACCACTTAATCCTGATTAAGGACCCCCTATCTCAGCACCTAGACGTAAATGTTTGTGCAAAAGGTTTAGAAGGCCTAAAGGTTTTACATTGCATTAACAAAACGTTAGCACATACCAGTAAATTTTGAGATATTTAATTTTATTATTTATTAGTTTACACCATAACCAACTGTCGCAGTAGTAAGTTTCTGATTCAGAGGCATCACTTGTTGTAGAAGTGGTTTTGTTTCAGTAATATCAACAAACAAACTAGTACTCTAGTTATAAATGAGCTTTTACATATCACACGCTTACACTACGTTAACTGTACTGTACCAGGGATATATTGATCTTCAGTCTTGTGACACTGTCTCCTATCAATATGAAATCATATTTATTTTAAAATGATAAATACAAGTTTGCTTGACTGATTCGGTGTTACCAGGTGTGATGCAGAACGCTACACCCGGCTGCGAGGTTCAAGGTGATCATGAGTTCCCATTCGTTTTGATATTTTCAAAGTCACTTTACATGTTGTCTTATCGTTTCTAATTTGAGTTCTTTGTTTTTTGTACTTGTGGATTTAAATTGCTGGAGTCTTATTATACGAATCTAAAATGTGAAGATGTCATTAAAAACCTCAACAATTTGTAAGTGTTATAACGCAGATCCAGAACCTAATTTTGTGTACGTGAGTTGTTTTCATGATACATGTACTCACTCATATACCCAAGTAAGTTATATATATACATTATACATTTACATATTATTTGATATATTCTATAAAATTGATCTGAATTAAATAATTTCTTTTATTTAATTAACATGTAGAGTAAATGCTGAAAAGAAATAAATGGTAATATTATCGTATTAAAGATGTACATACATGGCAGTTTTAAAAGACGACAGTTTTGTAAGTGGAATGAAGATGTCAAATACACGAGAATACTATATGAAAATAAGAGATATTTAAAATTATTTTATGAAGGTTGAAAAGGAGACTTTGTGAACTCGGACGTTGATTCATAGCAGTTCCCTTAGAGAGTCATCAGACCAGATCGGTTACCACAAGATAGTATCTTATGTGGAAAGTCAAATACTCTTCATCAAGATTTACAAATTCCATCCCATGACTCAGGTAAAAGAATGTTTATTTTTTCAAGAAGAAAGTTATTTATTTCATTTAAATCAGGGGAGGTTTGATTACAATACTACCTGGTGATTTATGCCGCTGTCTGCCCAAAACGAGGCTTCGGAGATGACTTTTGTTCGATGAAATCTACAACAATGGCACGGTGAGGAAATTTCGGTATATCTTTGTGAGAAATTTGGAAAAGTTTTACTATAATATATGGATGAGACATTCAGTCAACAATGTACGGTGTCGAGAACGAGCGAGGAAAAGTTCTACTCATTAAGATCGGAACAATAGGTGACATATACTCGAGATCGAATCTTGATCCCGCAAGCGTTTGATCTATGCGTGGAAATCGACCAAATAATCACGTGACCCCCGGCGGGAATAGACGCGGTTGATTCGTCATAAGTCCAGATTATTATGGGATGTTACATTTGTAACACGCAGTGCCACCCGATCTTGCCATAAAATGACATTTAAATTTTGACTGATTGGTAAATTACTCGTCTTAATTTTGCATGAAGGCTATTTATTACTTTTATCAGTTCTAGGGTGGGTTGGTTGAGAATAGCGGAATGTGTTATCGCAATAGCGTATCTAGTTCAGCAGAGTAAACATATATATATAACTTTCTACAAATGTAACGAAAAATAGAAAAGGAAAAAGGAAAAAATAAATACAAATTAAATGAATTTTTCGTGCTATGACTCATCACAATTTTACGTTTAATCACAGTTATGCCTATTTTTATAGTTCACCGAGCAAAGCGGTAGAATATTTGTGAAATACAAGTCTTCAAACAGAATACATTAAATGGTGTAATTTATATACACACATCCAGACACGGCCTTTAAGTTCGATTGGGAGATGATTGAATTGTTATCAGATATCTTTTGATTCCAACTTAACGTATGTACAGATCCTTGAAATGAAAGACCTACCGTACACTCCATTCCGATCTAACGTATTTTGGCAGTTGAGTAATAAAGTCGGCATTAATTGTAATTGTACCGATTGTCTGATTCCATGGGTAATACAGATGACTTTTGATAAGTTTCAAGAAGACACAACAGGTTGGTAGCGAGAAAACCAATACAAACAAAGAAGACCTCCCACCTGTTTGTTACCTACACATTTAGAATACTCCTTAATGCATTGTGTGTTACCTACACCTTTAGAATACTCCTTAATGCATTGTGTGTCAAACATATTTTGTTCGTAAACACATATAACAGATGGATATTCATGCATTATGTATTTTGTTTAATGTCATAAAGAAATGGTGACGTCATCACTGTTTATTTATTGTTTAATGTCTGCTGTTTTTGACTATTTGACTATTTATTGACTAATTGTTAGGAAAGTACGTGGTTAGTCAGACATGTATCCTTTTTTTGTTATATCCATATTCACAAAAACTCGTCCTTTTACATTTGCCTTATTTGAAATACAAAATTATTTCTTATGTATAATATTTATGTCTTAGAAAACCAGTCAAATCTTAATATCATTTCGTTACTTTTAACTATAGTTATTGGTCGCGGGCTAAATTAAATGTACATTCAATTAAAAATTCTTCCAATGGCAAGATAAGAAATCATGGTAATTATGTGAATCCGTAGCTATAGGTTAACAACATATGTCTGTAAATAAATGAACGCCACAATAAACACAAAAGGCTAATAATCGGAAATCTATTTCCCTTATATCTATGATGTATTTGATATCAAGACGTACACCATTGAGCATCAGTAGAAATTGCTTTGTCAGGTGGTATCTAAAAATAAAAAAGTCTTTTTTCAAATGTACCTGCTCAGATTTTTTTTCTCTCCAAGTATCCCAGCACTAGTGCATCACAGAAAGGGAACGCGTGGGATACCATTAAAGGACCTTTACATTGTTGAAAATGTTTACCATATATTACATTCTAATATGATCTTTAAAGCATGAATTATAAAATAGTGATTGAATCTTGTATGCAAAATCATGATTGGATATTTATTTAATCAATACTTAATCGTCGCACTAGCTAAGCTTTATGATTGAATACATAGAAAAATATTACTTAATTGTTAGTCTTTGAGATATAAAATCTAGAATCATAATCATAGCTAATAAAAGCATTTAGCGAGGTACATCATGACTTTAAAAATGTTTAACACTTTCCGGAATTTCGAGTCAACTGGATAAACATACGTACATTATGTATTTCAAAATTTTGCCTAATGTCACATCCGAAACAGAGAGATTTGTGAATATTTGAAAAAAATAGTCAAATTCTTTACCTTTTAATCTATTTTCTATCTTATTTAGTATTTTTGTTAACATTTCGTAGTTTTAATCACTACCACTATCAGGGGAGCATTAATTGGTTAAATTCACGCTCAGGTAATGTAGCCAACATTGTTTTCAATATGATACCTAACTGTCTATTCCCATAACAATACCGTACTCGTTTGCTTTCTGAATTAAAAAAGAATCATCCCTGCTCAAAATCTTCAGTGATTTACGCTGTTTAAAATATACATTGTTTTCCTTACTTTTATTCAAAGTTAAAGGTTGAACCTAAGTTTTGATATAATAAAAATATATCATCAGATGTTTGCAAGATTCCAGTTTGACATATTTGTAACCAGAGATTTGACTGGATCGTGTTCACCGTTCTGTCAAACATATTTTCCTACAAAACTGTAACATACATGGTTAATTGTTAAAGATTCTGTGTATCACTTCATCAAATCAGCTAATTTCATCATCTGAGTTCTATTCGAAAGATAATTTTCCTGAGGTGGAATCTTTTATTTACACATTCATGTTTCCGTCTTTGAAACTTTTGCTGTCTTCCTCTTCCTTTTTTTTGAAATTGATCAACTTCTCTAAGTTACCTTTGTCCTATGAATGTTGTTTTCATTAATATGTACTACAAACGTACTGTAATATGTATTTCGTTGCTGTGGATCTTCTTTAAACCTACGCATCTAGCAGACAGAGAAAAAAGCATCCTTCGTGTCCAGGCGGATACTCAGGTAGGATGAGGAAATCCCACCCTCGGGATATTCAAAATGGTGCGAAACACTCAACAAACCCAATTTTCCCAATTTGAAAACCTCTATTCCACACCCCTGGGCATTAAAGAGTCTAATAACCGTATCTCGTAATACTTCCGCCTTATCTGTCTAATAGCTATTCCCTCGAAACGAAAGTTCGAGGGGATACGTATGTTACACTTTTTGTCATTGCTCTAGCGACTTCTGTGTCATGTCCTCAACGGAATTTCATGAAACTTCATTCAAGTGTTTTGTATGGCAATACCTTGAACAAGTTCTCGTTTCGGCTTTCTACATTGAAGGTCAATGTCACTGTAACTAGAAACGAACCTTTGTCATCGCTCTACCGATTTCATAACTGAACAGAATTTTATGAAACCTCATACAAGTGTTAGGTATGGCAATGCCTTGAACAAGCTCGCGTTTCAGGTTTCTATGCATTTTTATGTCAAAAACACACATACAGACATTCTTATGTACGCAAGATACAAACAGCAAAACTTTAGTATCCATCGAAGAATGCAGTCGCCAGAGCAGAAACTGATTCATCATTAAATATATTATGTTCATTTCCTCATATATAAGTCACACAATGTGTGAATGCGAGGGGGTTTGTATCAGTTGTGATGCCTTGCTTATCTTAGAAGACACCTCGTAGGTTGGACGCCCTCCAACAAGTTGGTAGCACTCTGTGTGCAAGTGCTCAAGAGTTTTGCAACATCTTGAATTACAAAATCTTTAATTGTTGAAGCATGCTATTAATTGACAGAGATATAATGGTGTTTCCGATGAATACTAAACGACCTATCGATATTTATTTGCAATTTGACATTTGTGAAACTTGTAAATGTATCTTTTATGTTTAAGATTAAAACGTTTCCTTAAGTTTCTTTTTTGCCTTATCATTGTTTCTCTTTGGGTTTTAGATGTAGGACAACGAAACAAATTACAATATGATGTAATCGACAAACAGTTCTATTTACTCTTATAATACAACGTGGCATTTTGTGATGTCATGGATTAATTTTAAAGCTTATTCAATAACATTTACGATTCAAAAATGTTTTTCAAAAAATGTATGCAGTTGCTTCAAATATGAACTTGCTGTACCAAATTTGAAACCGTCTAACACTAAAAAGCCAGTCTGTTGTCATTGTATAGACACCCCGTACTGTTACTAATACTCTTGAATACCTGTTCCTCCAAACAGATATTAATTAGCCATAGTCATGGGACTACAAAAAAAACCCAACGAATTACAATGTATCCATGACGCAACATATACATTTAATATCCTAAATAAAACTCTACCTCATTAACAGTATCGTATAACTTCCACTTTAGCAATGATTAAATAATGAGCAGTAATGGAGAATTTGATATAAATTTCCCCAAACATATGTTGAAATCTATTTAAATACTGATATAATAAATATATATTTTGACTAATTTTATTAGTTATATGACCCATTACATCATAAACCCACTCTGTTGAATTCATTTTACACAAATGGCACCTTTTAAAACATAGTGTTTTGATAGATGCGAGATGATTCCAGGATAACAGTTTGCTTTATTCCCACATCCATATCGAGTATTGTTAATTGGTTTAAACACTTTATCATGAAAAATAGGATTTTTTCACTTTCCTAAATATCATTTTTACAGGGTTTGCATTAATTGAAATAATTTCAATAAAGTATCTATCATATTTCAGAATAATTTATCGGGAAATGAGAACTCGTTTTATGATAGATATGATATTATCAGCTTCCTGACGCGACAGATGCAAATTATCTAAAAAATATGTTATGGTCAAATGTATTTTTTCTATTAAATCACATTTATACACATATTTTGTGATCAAACAACATATTTCTTTACTTTATTGGCAGTACATGTGAATCAATTCGGAACAATTATGGCTACGTCTGGTAACCGTGTAAGCTTCTCCTTTATAATCGAACCCTCCCATCTGGAAACCTGTCTTAACCAGCAGCCAATGGACGATTCCGAAAACACCAGATATCCGGGGAGATTGTTTCCGAAATGATTTAGAAATGGCAGCCATTTTTGTAAAGCTGTTTAAGAATGAAATAAAATTGACATTTAAGTGAATATTTGCTGTAGATTATGAACATCACAAAATGCTTGGTTACAAAAAGATTATGATTTTCAAAAAGGAGATAATGCTGACATCAATGTTATGTATACAAATATATATCATTAGAAAGTGTAAACTAACCAATAACATATGCAGCTTCGGGTATTGGTTAGTTGGGTTTATCAAACACCCAAGGATAAACTCTTTCAGACTGCTGCTTGTACAAGCATGAACAAAATGTGTTATTATTACATACATTTTGACAATTTTATAACACGTTCTAAAGTATGCACCGAGCAAATATTTTGAAATTCGTGTCTTAATGATATCGAATATATGATGCTTTGAAGAAGCTTTCTGTATCCAGTCCATACCTTAGGGAATTCATTGCTGTATAGGTAACACTGCAATGCAAACGACACCTGCAGTTGGTTAGCTCAGCCGCTTTGTAATTGACATCCTCAAAATTATTCCTGTCGATCACAATGCTGCGGATGTCAAGCATCACATGACATTGGTCTGAACTGGCAGTAGTGTTTGAACTATCCGAACTGAAACCCACCTTGTTGTGGCTTAGATCGTGGTACCCACTCTTAGCTCGCTGGCTACTGAAACCCACTTTGTTGTGGCTTAGATCGTGGTATCCACTCTTAGCTCGCTGGCTACTGAAACCCACCTTGTTGTGGCTAAGATCGTGGTACCCACTCTTAGCACGCTGGCTACTGAAACCAACCTTGTTGTGGCTTTGATCGTGGTACCCACTCTTAGCTCGCTGGCTACTGAAACCCACCTTGTTGTGTCTTAGATCGTGGTACCCACTCTTAGCTCGCTGGCTCCTGAAACCCACTTTGTTGTGGCTTAGATCGTGGGATCCACTCTTAGCTCGCTGGCTACTGAAACCCACCTTGTTGTGTCTTAGATCGTGGTACCCACTCTTAGCTCGCTGGCTACTGAAACCCCCTTTGTTGTGGCTTAGATCGTGGTACCCACTCTTAGCTTGCTGGCTACTGAAACCTCCCTTGTTGTGGCTTAGATCGTGGTACCCACTCTTAGCTTGCTGGCTACTGAAACCTACCTAGTTGTGGCTTAGATCGTGGTACCCACTCTTAGCTTGGTGGCTACTGAAACCTACCTTGTTGTGGCTTAGATCGTGGTACCCCCTCTTAGCTCGCTGGCTACTGAAACCCACTTTGTTGTGGCTTAGATCGTGGTACCCACTCTTAGCTTGCTGGCTACTGAAACCTACCTTGTTGTGGCTTAGATCGTGGTACCCACTCTTAGCTCGCTGGCTACTGAAACCCACCTTATTGTGGCTAAGATCGTGGTACCCACTCTTATCTCGCTGGCTACTGAAACCCCCCTTGCTGTGGCTTAGATCGTGGTACCCACTCTTAGCTCGCTGGCTCTCGAATTTGTTTAAATACATTTTGACCTTGACCGATTTTAACGGTCAAATATGTGAGATGCGTTGGTACTTCATTGCTTAGCAGGTAAGCGAAATCGGCCCAATGGGCCGTTTTATTGAAACGATGAACTTTAAAGGTTTTAGCAGAGTAGACTTCTCTGATCTTGAATAAACTTGATAACAGCTCATTCCAGAATGGCATTGGCCAAATATCGGTACTCTGATATGTGAACTTCGACATGTGAATATATTATACATACACACATATATACAGTATGTGTAACCTTAATGTAATGCAGGGGGATATACAATACATATATTTTGTATGTGTATACAATTGTATAAATAGACACGTGACTCTGCCAACACACGCGCACTATTTAATATACACCACATATGATGATTAAGCAATATAGACACATGCAAGTTTACCACAACGCCAGACACTCGTTCATTATCACTATGATGCCAAATGATAATATGCCCCTCTGTGTGACCTAATTATCGCCCCCAGTTCTTAATAACGCTTAATAGTCTCAAGTCGTTCCCAATTTCTCGTGAGCGTTAATTGCACGCGATTTACACGTGTAGAGTTTCGATAGGGTAAACAAACGAGGAATGTTTCCTTTGTCCAATATTCTTAACATAAACATATCATTGCGCGTCAGAATAGCGTTTGTTTACGATCTACTTCGACCTGTTTCTGAACGATCTGTGGCGGACCGCACACGGTAACATACACACGGTAACATACACACGGTAACATACACACGGTAACATACACACGGTAACATACACACGGTAACATACACACCTTGGCAAGCTGGGTGTTGTTTAACCGTGTCAGCCGCATAGAAATGGCTTTAGACGATCGTTGTTACTATACAGTAATTTTGGGGGTATTGTATATAAATCTCTCCATTCGGGAGTATATCTCGCTTTGTCATAGTCTTCAGACCAGTACTCTAGGAGACTATGTGCTCCTGTATGTTAGTGTGAGGAATACCAGCAGATCATGCTTGCTAGCAGGTCAAACGACTTGAAGTCTTCATACGGAACAGCAAACATTTCATCTGAACGTTTACCATTTACTAGTGTCGGTTAGAACTTGCTGTTCCTACGAAGCTGCATCTTCAATTATTACAGAACAAGGTGATTTATTTATTTATTGTTAAGTTGCCTTTATGACTAGGTTAGTAATTCTCATTCAATATAAAAGAGGCACGGCATATGTGTTACATGATAGTTTCTTGGACTATTCAAGGGGATGCACTGTTTTGTTTAAGTACATCTGTACCATAGCTTTGAAAATAATAGGGAACTTGCACTTTTCTTTGCATTTGATATTGATTGTTTCATGATAATAACAGATGTTTTGGAAATAATTTTGACAGTTTTGTGTTTCATTGATTACGCGGATAAAAAATGTACCGGAAATAAGACTTGTTCAACTATACATGCATGTCTTTCAATGAAAATAAGGAAAATAACTTATATTTCGCTTTCATTGATAAAAAGTCCATTGCAAGTCAGACAAATTTAAAATACAGTTAACAATAAACAATTAAAATACACTTAAAGCATCCGTTTGAAACACAAAAACAATTGTTCGTGAAACTGACATTATTGACAGTATTAATTGAACGGTTCAGGTATTGGTACTACACTTGTACATACACATGTAGTACATAGAAGTTATGTAGAAGATACGTGTATAGAGATCGTACCTGGTAGTTAGCGACAATCAGCAATTGTGTTGACAAGCTTTGTAGCTATTAGTAATCCGCAGTGAAGATTCCAACCACGTACTAGAACTCGTTCTAACCCTGGGTACGATAGCATACGAAAGAACTTTGTCGTCTTCACAGACACACAGATAACAAAGAAGAAATCACATGTCAAAAATATGCTACATTACGAAGCATTATAGCTTGTTCAGGATTGTAGCGAACATTACTGAAACGTTAAGTGAGACACTTGATACTAAACGAACACGTCTTGCCGTTTTAAGGAACTGCCCCTAGCAGAGTAGTAATAAACAATCACGTTCTTAAGTGTCAACATATACATACACAGCCAGATACAATACAATTCTCAACTTAGGGCTGTAGTTCTTTAATGAAATCCGTAAAATAAACACGGATCGTGGCACCATTTATTTTCGCCGCATCATTCTCAGCGCGTGTAATGTGCTTAAATATTATCTACATGTACAAGGACGTTTAATGGAATACACTAAAATACAATTTTACAGAGTCACGGTGTGGCCAGACACACAAACATATTTTATTTAAAGTCTAGTGTTTATTTCACATAATAACAGACGATGACTAAGACGTGTAAGCATTTAATATGTAATAAACAACACTAAATCTAAAAAAAATCGTATTGAAATGACAACCATGAATATCTGATTCAAAAGTGATTACTCAGTCAGGGATTAATTATACAATTTGGATCACACCTGTTAAACTGAGCACGGTTCTTAATTAACAGTAATATAAAGTATCTTAATAAACTAGCTATATTGATGAATATATAATTTTTTTCGGCGTTAACTATTGCAGAACAAGCAATGTGACGTAATTCGGTTACTGTAATTTGCCCCGCCCGGGTCAGTGTTCTGTTCATCCCGGCCTACCCCCTCAATTCCTTCCTCTACCCCCGAGTCAGTTTCTATATTATCCCGGTCTACCCCCTCAATTCCTTGCTCTACCCCCGAGTCAGTGTCTATATTATCCCGGCCTACCCCCTCAATTCTTTGCTCTATCCCCGAAACAGTGTCTGTATCATCCCGGCCTACTCCCTTAATTCCTTGCTCTACCCCCGAGTCAGTGTCTATATCATCCCGGCCTACTCCCTCAATTCCTTGCTCTACCCCCGGGTCAGTGTCTATATCATCCCGGCCTACTCCCTCAATTCCTTGCTGTACTCCCGAGTCAGTGTCTAAATCATCCCGGCCTACCCCCTCAATTCCTTGCTCTACCCCTGAGTCAGTGTCTATATCATCCCGGCCTACTCCTCAATTTGTTGCTCTACCCCCGGGTCAGTGTCTTGTTCATCCCGGCCTACCCCCTCAACGCCTTGCTCTACCCCTGAGTCAGTGTCGTGTCCATCCCAGCCTACCCCCTCAATTCGTTTCTCTACCCCCGGGTCAGTGTCTGTATTATCCCGGCCTACCCCCTCAATTCGTTTCTCTACCCCCGGGTCAGTGCCTGTATTATCCCGGCCTACCCCCTCAATTCGTTTCTCTACCCCCGGGTCAGTGTCTGTATTATCCCGGCCTACCCCCTCAATTCGTTTCTCTACCCCCGGGTCAGTGTCTGTATCATCCCGGCCTACCCCCTCAATTCCTTGCTCTCCCCCGGGTCAGTGTCTATATCATCCCGGCCTACTCCCTCAATTCCTTGCTCTACCCCCGAGTCAGTGTTTATATCATCCCGGCCTACCCCCTCAATTCCTTGCTCTACCCCCGAGTCAGTGTTTATATCATCCCGGCCTACCCCCTCAATTCGTTGCTCTACTCCCGAGTCAGTGTCTATATCATCCCGGCCTACCCCCTCAATTCCTTGCTCTATCCCCGAGTCAGTGTCTGTATCATCCCGGCCTACTCCTCAATTCGTTGCTCTACCCCCGAGTCAGTGTCTATATCATCCCGGCCTACTCCCTTAATTCCTTGCTGTACTCCCGAGTCAGTGTCTAAATCATCCCGGCCTACCCCCTCAATTCCTTGCTCTACCCCCGAGTCGGTGTCTATATCATCCCGGCCTACCCCCTCAATTCCTTGCTCTACCCCCGAGTCAGCGTCTGTATCATCCCGGCCTACCCCCTCAATTACTTGTTCTACCCCCGAGTCGGTGTCTATATCAGCCCGGCCTACCCCCTCAATTCCTTGCTCTCCCCCCGAGTCAGTGTTTATATCATCCCGGCCTACCCCCTCAATTCTTTGCTCTACCCCCGGGTCAGTGTCTGTATCCTCCCGGCCTACCCCCTCAATTCGTTTCTCTACCCCCGGGTCAGTGTCTGTATCATCCCGGCCTACCCCCTCAATTCGTTTCTCTACCCCCGGGTCAATGTCTATTTCAATCCCTACTCCCTCAATTTCTTGCTCCATCCCCCTCCCGAGTTTAAACATGTATAATCCCCCTCAAAGAGATGCCTACTTGATTAACCCTTCCCTCTCCTCATCAATTTCCTCCAGGCCCCCAATCTTCTCATCCCCGGTCCTTGACGCAAACCTTCTCAAAATCACCCCCCTCAGTTCGTTCTTTTCCAGTTGTCCTTACATGAAGCTCTCCTATCCACCAATATTCTAAATCCCCTCAGCTTCTCCTTGTTTAAATCCTGGCGGACCTGCAAAAGTATATGTAGGCCTTGCAAGGCTTTGTCAAGGCTCGCCTGAAAGCAGCATCAGATTACTAGGTCCGACCTTATGTAATAAACGAACAACTGTGGTCCGACCGGTTTGGCCGTGTAAACGAAAACGGCCCTGTTCTCTGCACTGGGATGTTACGCCACGATTTTTTTTACCAGAGTGAGAAACCGTGCTAGGGATGAAAAACTTGTTTTACATGGTTGTGTCCTCTCAGCTCCAAGTACATTCTCCTATCCTTCAGCCACCCAGTCCTCTTTCCCCTACCCAAACCCCCTCAACGACCCCCTCCCCAGACACGGGTTGCTTGTTTATATTCCCCAGGTCCTCTTTATCAGAACCACCTAACAACACGCTCCGTCCTGGGACAGACCCGAGCGTCAACACTGCGGTAACACTGTAGATACACTGCATTATTACAACCGGGATCCTGGATGGTCGACACAGTATTATTATATTGGGCGCCTGGCATAGCAACTCTTCATGACGATCGCCCTGTATCATAGATTTTGGCTAGAAAACTGACATCTTGGCTTCACAGAGACGGAAACCTGTAATCTGGGTTTCACACACATATGCCAACAAATGGATAGCAAAATGCAATTTATTATCGCATATGAAAATAATTCACCGCGGTAGTCGTGTACATCTCGACAATGAACTGCCCCGATGACAGTTCGTTGTGTATAGCAATAGAGCTACGCTTTTATTGTGTTTTTAAGAAGTAGCATGCGATCTTTATTTCTTTCTTTTTTGTTTGTATTTTGCAATGTTAGGTTCATTTCTGATAATGTCAAAAATATTTCTGAACTGTTAGTGTGTCCTGTTTAAGATAACAGAAAAGTGATTTATCAAATAACGTCCATCACTTGCTTTGTTTTTGTGAGATTTACCAACTTATAAAATATTGGGGATGTGTAATTTGTCTTCGTCTGTGCTTAACCACTCACTCACTTACATAAAAAAGATCTGAACTATGTGGTCAGGTTTCAGCTCCATGTTCAGGAATTGAATTAACCTGCTGTAACCAACTGCATGATCGTAAGATGCGACTAAAATAGTCATATACACGGAAGTTTCTTCTGTGTTCGGTTTTAGGAACGCCAAAAACATTGCTGGCCCCATTGCAACATTTCGAATATCTGATTTTTGCGTTCTGTCTAACTTATCCCCCTCCCCCTGCAGTGTATCCCTAGGCACAGCTGGTTTGCCTGTTGTCAGAATAATGTGACCAGGTGAAGTTTCCTGTAAAATTGTCCAGATTATGACATTTGGTGAGATTGCCTCGATTGAAGACATCGTCGTCACATGACCTTAACTGCCGCGAAGACGAAAAACAAACAAGCAAATGAACACGCAAATAACATGACATACAAATAAAGCCTGTTTTAGGCCGTCCGGTCTAATGAGTTTCCACTGTACATGTGCTGTTCTGAATATCCGGGTCTTACAAGATGTACACGTGTTGCTGTACGTGTCGGACCGACCAGGTCCCTACATATACGTGTTTGTTCGAAGTTTCCTGACTATAGAGATTCCACTGTACATACGATTTTTTTACTTTCCGGTCTAACGAGGTCTCACTAAACACATGTTGCTCTGAGTGTCCGGATTAACGAGGTTCCACTATACACAGTTTGCTCTACGTGTCTGGCCTCACATGGTCCCAGTGCACAGGTATTGTTTTTATATTACTGTTCTATCTAGCAAAGTTTCATTTACGTTCAATTCTTTTTTTGCCTTTAACAGACTAATTTTATCCAAATTGTATCTGTTTTCTACAATTAATTGCCTTCTATTTATGACCTTTCACGCTCTAGTGACCTAACTGGACCAGTGACATGACCTTGACAAGGTCGAATGTGCATTCGGAACCCAACGCTTAAAGGACAAATTGGCGACAACAATCTGTCTCGATCTTCTGGAACAACAAATCATTTCAGGAACAATGTTTTAACCGAGAGAATTAATTAGTACTGACTAAAATTAATTAATCCTCTTACATAATGAAAGTTCCCAACCGTGTGCACACCCCTTAATCATACTCAGGATTCACAAGAAATGACTACAATTTCTCGATTTTCCCTGAGCTTATTTGCCACTATTCCTCGGTAATAACGCCCATACATACTTAAAATTGAATGCACTTTACATAAATCCACAAAGATTGTTTTATGTATATTCGGCAAAACTTGCCTATTCATTGTCATTTCATTTGAAGGCAAATAATCACTAGATTATGCAAAACTGATTTTTATTTATTTATATTTGACAAATGAGCAAATGTGAATTTTGATTTTTGTGTAGCTATCCTTCTACCAATCGAAATCGAGCATTACAAAACTAACAAAACAGCGTTGCACTTGTCGGTATTTTTGACATGTAGCCTTAAATACGAGTGATTTTTATCCTAGTTAAAATAAGATCGGACAATAATATTTAGGAATATATACGTATTATATTTCGTTTATTGCTCGGTTCAACATTACAATACTAAATTATTCTAATTTCAACAAAAGCCCCTATTACATATTATTTCTACTACTTGTTGTTAGCATTACGTTATTAACGAAAAAATATAGCAAGTACAATCAATATGACAGACTAAATTAATCGTTTGATAAACCTACTACCAGTGCTATCACAAAAACAGTTATGACTTAAACGTTGCATTATTCACGCAATTAATTAATAATCGTCATAAGAAATTATTACATATATCTGCCGTATCATCAATTACGCATAGCTCGTGTAATCTACACAGCATGCACGTTGTCACAATGACGCGTTCATGTCATCAATTTCACGAAATTGGACGTTGTGTTGGTCACGTGTTTTCTCCAAACAACCCTGACAGCGCGACACTCGTCGCCCTCCCGAGACCACGACAGTTAATTAGTCGGGTCCCATACCGCCCAAACACAGACAATAATTCAGCTCATTATTACAAATCAAAATGTCAAAGGTTTTGAGCCCGATACTCCAAGTTTGTCTGTTGACTTTATAACGCGTGTCAAGAACGGTCCCCTATCAGTTGTTATGGAGCCGCGTTCTTTTTAAACGGAACATATTTCATCTTCACGTTTCGTTCCGATTGCATCGAACGTTATTGACGAAGAGCAAGCCAGATCCTTCATTTTAAGGTTGATTTTTGTGTTCTATATTCACTGTAATATTATAAATGTTATACGTACATACAGTGTTATTATACTAAGCATTCAAATAAAAGAAAATTCTCTAAAATTTTGTAGTTTTAAGACACAATCGAACCTCGCTGATTTGAAAAATTTAGTTTTTAAAACTAATTCTGGAATATATGTTTTTTTCGTATTGCTGTTTAAATTTGCCAGTCACTAAATATAACCGTCCGGAAAGCGAGAGTTTTTGGAACATCGGGGGCCGCTTTAAGTATTCAGTAAGAGAATATAAGAACTCAATGGCTCAGTTTTAAATACTGTAGTTATTATGTAAACTACGCTTTTATCTACTACGGGAATAAAGCATACACGAAACACAATATGTAACACTCAAGCTTTTTCAGCAAGAGACGAATATTAAAGTATCAAAGAGGGATGGATCATTCAATGTAGTGCGTGTTTCTTGTATAAATTTACAAATATTCCAATATTTACGTAAACTTTGGGGGTCTCTGGAACTCGCCTTCTTTATACATATAATAGGAGTTTATGCAAAAATCATGGCAGATAAGACCCCTCCACACACGTGTGCACCCATTATCATCCACGATCGCATGCAAATTAAAAGTACGTTTGCCATCTTTGCTAAATTATTTAAAATGAGAAAAAAGACCGGAATGTTTGATCACATTACCCTTAATGAAATATTTATAAACAATAACATTTGTTATCTTTTACATGTAAGTACAAATTTCCGGTCCATCAATCAGGAAGAAAATATAATCACATAATGGATGGGAAAATATGAAAACAATATGCCCTGAAATGAACCAGACAGTTCGCACTCTTGACATGTTGTTTTAAACAGCGTTAATTTTGAAAAATAGTTTTGTTTTAATATTTTATGATTCACCCTGGAATTCTGTTACTGCTTTATACAGTATATATAAGGCGACAGAAAAGGGCAATTAAACTCCAAGGGTGGAACAATTCACGGTTAACATTCATTATTGACATATACACTGAAGTTCTGACGACAAATATTACGCTGCGAGGTTCAGGCGCGAAACTGTAATAAAATATTAAAATGGAAACGCCGCCACAGAAGTTCCGGAACAGTACGGTTAAATGAGAGCTGTAGATTGATATCAAAGTATTCTAATGAATAATGGATACCGCGAATGAATGGTTGATGAAGGATAGCCGTGAATTACAATTCTATCCATGGAGGAAAGCGAACAAGTGCAGCGCACTGTCGTGTGTTTACGAAACATTACACAAACATTATAGGCCGTATATATATGTACGTACACTGTAGTGTTAAATATGTTCACCGCGAAGTATCGTACAATATACGGCTGGAGATGTTTTTCTTAATGAAGCCGGGCTCTGTTAATCCGGAAATCTTATTCTTGAAAACCCCCCAACAAAGCCAGATTATGATGAAAATAAATAAATAAAAAAAGTGATAATTCCTGTTTTGGTAGTAACGAAATCTCAAAATGTTTTCGGAAACAGGAGCGTCAGGACCAGCTATCTACTTCAAACTCGCCAACAATTCTCTTTCATCCTTTCATTTTCAGTGTACTCTTCAAATTCAGATGTTCTGAATAAAATTTAGTAATCGAAAAATAGATGTTCGTAATGGAAGTCTTCTGATTCGTGCGCTATCCATAACTTTTAATTATGCATAGCAACTTTCGATAGGGCAAAAAAACGTGTAAGTAGGCCCTTTCCCGTTACTATCCGTAAACGATCGTGCTTGATATAAAAGCAACCGGATTCACGATACTCCTTTACTGATGTTTCGGTTATTGACGGGTCTAGTCTCTGTGAAGTTCGTAAATGGTGTCATGCGTGTGTGCTTCGTGATGAGGCCAACGACAGCGAAATGGGGCTAACCAAATGAAGAAGTAGCGTTCCAGTCAGCCTTTAATCTGAAGTCTTGTCTTGAGGGGATCAAGCAGACTGACCAATTAGACCGGCACGTGCACGGACACGGTGATCGGTCAGGACATACGTAGACAAGTCGCGTCAATGCATCGTCTATCATCCAATTGCAGTAATGCCGCAAATCTAAATCCGCATGTTGGTCCAATACTTATCATGCCTCTATCGTAACTTTGACACTAGCAAGAAACATGGTCATTCAGGGTCGATAACGCCCTTCCTGACAGCACGAGTCCTAGACAGTCGAACAAGATATCGGCATGTCAGTGGACTGGTTACAGATCCGGAAAAAACGGTCCGGTTATCAGAAGGTGATTAGTATAACCCGCGAGCCCTGTCGGTTTCTGACCTGACAGGGCGGTATGAGGCTCGAAAATCGATTTAATTAGGAAAGTACCACTGGTTTAGTGATAGCGAGAGTCCAGTTTCCCATTTTCAGTATTGGTCTCAATATTTTGATTATTTCAGTAGTTTATGTCCTCATTCGTTCTGTCAGCGTGTTGAGTGACCTGGACTGAACAAACCTTTACACGTGATATATATATATATATAAATTGTGTAAACATGACCCTTTATGATTCAATATCCTGTTAATTCAATTAGATATCTATCAAAACCGACCCTGTGTAAGAGGTAAACCCTGTCTAATCCAAATGATATGTTTTATACAATTATGGACCTCAGGTGAGGAGTATCCACGAACCGCAGTGAAAATCGGAATTCACTCCAGGTTTGTAAATCATGGATATACCCAAACTAGGCTCCACAATTGAATTATTACAGCATTTGTCATTTTACATTTAAACTACTCATTACTCGTTACGTTTGAATCACTCTAAATAAAAAAATGACATATTTCATTTTAGTCTGTAACAACACATATTTCTAATCGCTGTAAGAGATTTGTATAGACTTATCACATGACAGCTCTCCGCCAATCAGATGTGTGAATTTATAGCAGGCATCACCTGTTCTTACAATAACCTGTAAACAATTTAGAAACTTTGTAAGTAGAAACACCCTAACTTATTTTTATTAACAGTCTATAATAATTTTGTATATTACAGTATATTAGAATGGGATCTGTAACTTAACTTTCCCAAAGAAATATAGATATCGTATATAAATATTAGATTCTTTTACTTCTAGATTTTTTTTTTATCGAAGTCAGTAAAAAACAAAACTTCGGAGAAGTATGTCGTATTATTTTCGTTTTGTCAAATTAAAAAGTGAGTGAATTAGAAATAGGAATTGATGTGAAGTTTTTTGGATAACCGTCGGTGTATGGAACGTGAATTTTCCGAATAGGTCTTAATAAAAAAAAAAGGGGCCAAATTAGTGAACTGTATCATTCTTAATACAAACGCAGCGCTTTCAAAACCGAGTACAAAAACTTCTGTACATTTCTGGATCTCCCCACCCCCCCCTCAAATTTAGTAAAAACGATTTGAAAAGCGTTGATATACAAATATTGCTTTCCATCAAACCGGAAGTGTTTATAAGATAACAAAACCGGATTTGAAATCCGGATGTTGCCCCTTTATTTATCATATTCTTCACAGTGCAATGCATCAATTGAAGTATAACAATCGTTTGAATTTCATTGAAAACTATATTTTATTTAAAAATTTACGAGTAACAGCGATGGCAAGATAAAGTATACCACTATAAACTCAGACTGGTCAAAGGTGCAAAAAACATCCTTATTCAGAAAATTGGAATAGAAGAGGTATTCATTACCTCACGTATATCAGAAATAGATGAGTAAATGTGAATGTACAGTATCCACATATCTGCCAGTGACTCCGCCTACGACAGTTACAATAACTATATCGAGGGCCACTATATCGTACTGTTACATACTCTACCTCGCCTTTGGCCTTAGTGTACTTTGAACGAACGAAGGGACCCCGCAAATGACACTGGTATACATTTCATCAAAATACAATAAGAACGTTGATAAATTCCGTCCGCACCACTAAGTTTTAGAATCATGTTATTTTTCATCATGTCGGAACGACACTAATTATTACGCGAATTTCTATGAAAAATATAACTTTCAGTAATAAATATGCTTCCAGCAACTATTACTGAATTTATATTTCATAAGATTGTCTTCAGAATACGTTATGATATGGAATCTTTTCTTCTCAGAAACATATGATTGTAAATTTGTATCCTGATGTTGTGTGATGAAGGGTTGTTTACGTTGATTCCATGTTCATTTTTTTTTATAAAACAAACCGGTATTTCGATAATGAGCTCCTTTGAGAATTTTACTTTCATATTTATATATTAACATTCCCGCTGTAAGTTCTTTTATAAATACTACAAGAAAAAATGTGTCCATAGGGCTTTGAACGAAATCTGATCAGTATCATTTTGAAGCTTTTCTCCCTGTCTCGAAAAACGTGAGAACATCGTAAGAAGCAAGCATTTAGGTGACGTTAGGCTGTTCCTGGAATATCGTTTGCACTTATGATACAGACATCTCAATACCGCTTGAATGAGCAGAATTATATAATTAGATCACTGATAACTACATGTATAAAATTAAAATGTTATTACATATATAAGTATTAAACACAAAACGAATTAACCTTCATGCCGGTATTTTGCAAATCGGTTACGTCCATATTAACATATAATATCACAGTAAATGACGATGTGCAATGCTTTGCCGATGATATTCCTGTCTCATATTCACGAAACTGTTCTCGTGCTCAAGCATGGACCCTGTGCTCAAACACACTTTGTTGAAACTGGATTAAAATCATGTGACCCGGTCAAAACGTCAAGTTTAAACATCATAAATTCAAAATTCTTCCAGATCATTCACAAAATGTGAGTTTTCATTAATATATCACTGGAATAAAAAAAAAATGGGTTTGAGCACAAAATCTGAGTTTGAGCATGAGAACGGTTTCTTGAATACAGGCCCCGGTTTTGGGAAATACAGAAAGCTTCATTATTGACCGCCGTCCATTTTGTCTGAGAGTAAGTTTATTTCTTTTGTCAACAGATTGTTAATCACAAAAAAGGTTCACAGACAAAGGGTTTACTCTGTACAAGGTGATTTTCTTTTTCCTTTTCTTTTTGTTTTTGTTTTGAATCTTATGACTGTTTTGAGCTCATCGGCCTTTAGGAGTATTTTCACTGTGAAAATGCTAGATGAGCAACAATAGAAAAAAACGAACGAATTTGTACTGCTCTGGGGCATTCCCCTGTATCAAACTGTGATGTATTCATCGTTGCGTCAGGCATTGACCTAGACATTACGACGTAAGTACAAGTAAGATAAATGTTGTACATATGTAGTAATTACACATGATAAACACGTACACGAGTATTACAGCACATATGACAATGATACACATGTGTTACCACACTCCCGCCAAAATTAGACGAACATTACGGTATGTCGGACAAATAAGTATGCATGTTGTAAATATAGTACAAGTGATGTATGATATCAATTTCACCTGAATGCGAAGGACAGAGTGTCTTTTCGAACACGCCCGACGGCCATTTGTAAGTCATAAACAACACATCCCAATTATTACCGTAATCGCTTGTCACTGCGCATGCGTCACTGAATTATGACGATCACGACCGGTCAAGCAGACATGTTATAGGTCCATCAACACCCTCGTGACATAACACACGTGTTACTCCGGACATTTACTGGACATTACCTCATTCTCACTTGACCAGGGAAGGTCTTACCTGTCCAGCTAGAAAAATTATACCTCCCCGATAAAAGAGTTCTAACACATTGTAAAATAGCCATAGTCTAGCTTTGTGCTTGTTCCCATGGAAGGGAAATCTCGCCTGGAATCGGAGTGTCTGCAATGGGTGGACAGGACAATGTTCAGAATATATGTCCAAAATCGTTATCGTGGTCGGTCGAGTCGAAAGATATAATCTTAATGCTCTGAATTTAAAATCTATTGAATCAATCGAAAATTAGAAAGATAACATTCCTATGAAATATCCAACCAATTAATGAAAATAATATCATTTCCCTAGATCGTTTTAAAAAGAAATTAAATGATATACCTATATAAACATACAGGTGATATTACTGTTAGAACTGTGTGCATTGATAATCTTTCAATGGAAAAGACCGTGACAAAATACAGAATTATTGAAGCATCCTACATAGCTACGAAATGTTATAACAAAAGGTTAGATGTTTATTTAATTGTTCTCTGTCGGCGTTTCGTTCTGTAAGGTCGGGCCTAAACTTTCCACTCTCAGATTTATAGTCCCAAATTTTTATGTTCATAAAAAACAATCACTGATGGCAGACAACCGATTCTGATTTTCAAAAATGATAACGAATGCGTGAAGATAAACATTTAAAATTCTATGTGTAAATTTACGTTTTGATACTGGGCATGAGAAATATTAAATACTTAATCAATCCAGAAAATACTAAAGATTAAATATTAATAACTTTGGTGAACGTCTGGATTAAAGAAACGCGTTTTAACTCTGAGGCGGCAGCTGTGGTATGGAGACGTTAGGAATAAAGCGTGATACTCATCAGTAATTTTAATAGAAACTGCCATGGGAATTGAAGGTATAAGAATTTGATAACCCGGCTATGAAAGGACGAAATTTAGCTTAACAATAAGTATTTATTTGATAAAAGAGCGAGAATGCATTAAAACATTCCGGGAAATTAATGTAAAGAATTTGAAACATTGTCTTATGTTGTTTCTAAACAAACGTGAGACTATTTGGTAGACGTTGCAGTAATGTTAATTAAGTAGAATGTTGTTACACTTCAGTCCAGACTCTAGATTGAAAAAAATACATATCCAGGCGAACAAGGTCCCATTGTACACTCACACGATAGTGTTAAAACAAAGGAAATCAACGGTTTAGAGAAACGGACTCTTTAATCGTTCTGTTCATGTTTCTGTTGAAGTTTTAAAAAATCGAAAATCAAACCAAACTAAACTGTAACAATTTGTTTTAGTTTTAATACAGTAACGAAATGTAGGTGTGTACACCCTTGCAATGTAATAACTCTGGGGGAAATGGTGTTTCTATTCCAGATTTTTTACTATCATGACTGTTACAGAACCGTTTACAAATCTCAATGTTCCCTCTATAAGAATGGCGATGACCTTCGTGACCAACAAATCTGCCGAAATAGTGCCATGCGAGGTTACACGGAGAAGAGTGGTCTTTCCACAAGAAAAATCGGCGCGCCCGCCGTGTCTCCTCTGGTAGGAACGTACACGGTCGTTATATCAAGATAAATACCATAGCCCGAGAAGTCATTTATAGTGTAGAAGGTTGCAGACATTTCCTATGTTAGGGCTTTTGAGCTCCATGTTCCCCTAGCTGCCATTTCGTGAGAGACTAGTATTAACAGCACCACTCTGAGTGACGTCTCAGACAGTCGCGATTGGAACTGGAAGCCAGCGTTATACATGGAGACTCGCCTTCCATAGCGAGGCGGAACCGGTACATTTAGTTCCTGATCACTCCAGCTGGTAACATTCATCTAAGTTAAAGTTAGTTTCCATTACAGGAGCCGATAGAGCTCATCTGCAATGGACTCAAAAATTAAGTCATAGTACTATTTATAATATAAAATTTAAGTTCATTGCTAATTACATTTGCTCGACATTTATAATAAAGTTTTTCATTCTGCCAAATTTTGTCTATTCTGTTCTTAAAAGTGTTGATACTTGGAGCGGATACAACGTTCTCCGGAAGATTGTTCCATGTTTTAACTGTACGAAATATAAAATATAGTTTCACATTCGATGCAGAGATTGTTTTAACGTTCTTAAAATGTTTATGAATTTTGAGTTTCTAATTCAGGTGAGAAATCAATGCGTTTTGATCGAGTTTTGTATGAATGAAACAAGACATATTATTAAAAAGGACAGTCAACACTGTTTTATCTTTGGTGAAATTAATTAAATTTCGTCTTAATATTGTGCTGTGGTAAAAGTTATGCCGTATTCCGATGAAACTAAATGATTCCAAATATATTTTATGACAGGCTTCAGTAAATATCTTGTTCAATTTTCTTTCATGCTCGATCCGTCTGAAGCATATTTAGTCACGTATATAGATATATATTACAACTGATTTTTTTGACCAATCAGAATAGTACATCGATTCTATGCTTCCCTTGACGATGACGATGCAAAAAGCAAGGAATAAATGACTAAACCGTTCCACAAATATTTTAAGTGGAAAAGGCATTTATTTTCACATTCCTTCAACCTCATTTTCATCGTTTTACGCGTGTGTTATTCAGGAACATGAAATATGTGTTGTCAAGGAAACGTGTGGCTGATTTAAAAGCAGTTGTCACAATAGCTTCGCCTCTCTATTGGTTGGCTCGCTGCTGTTGTTCCATCCTTTATGGAGTCTGCAGTTGAAATCAGGTGCCTTGTCGACCTAGACAAATCATTGTATCGATTGATCGATCTGAGAGATGAATCAATCTTTACAGAGGAAATAATTAATAGTAAACAGAATTTCAAAGTTAATATTTGAATTGAACGTACGAGTTTTTTTGGTCTAGCGATCTGCTATATACTGGCCGTGCTCGTTTTGAGTACCTTTCCGTCCTACAGACATTGATATTGGCGGTACATATAAAGATGAAATAGATATAATTGGAAGTAAATGAAATGACAATATTAGACTTCATGTCTCGAGTAGGAAAGCATACAAAAAGATGTATTAATAACTATTTTTTTTTTAAATACCTTGTAGTTTAGTTTTAAAGGTTGAAACTGTGTAGAAATTGCGTGCTTTTCCGGACAATCAAAACCATAATTTATCATAATCTATAAAAAGCCATGTTCCAAAAACTGGGTTCCGGGTACAGGTACAGTGTACAAAATACGGTTAAAACATCTCCCCTTTAATTGGAATAACAAAACCGGACTGTTTTTGTTTTTAATCAGAACGTGGGTCTGTTTAAGGTGTATGGGATCAATTTCGACAAAAGTTTGGAACAAATGAATATAGATGTGTGATATACAATTGATGTAGCTAATGATCGAAACATGGCGATATATGATCTTTCATAAATAGTTATTAATTGGTAAACAATTAATTACAAATAACGTTTTACAAAGAAGCTATCCGGAGCATCCTCCTCCAACGAATTTGTACTCAAGTAAGTGACTAAACAGTTTTACGTTCAACCATGTACATTCAAGTTTCCATGAAATCGGCTTAACGAAAATAAGGTATCACCTATATATGACATTTAGAGGTTAATCGTAATCCTGTTTCTTATTAAATACACTTCCAGATTGCTTTACGGGCGAAACAGACTTCAGAATCGTATCACCGAACACGTAGAACTGGGATCTGTCATCGACAAGCGCACGTGCGGGCCATGTCGAATTAGCACACTTTCAAATTTACGCATTCGCACCGTTAATTCGCAAGATAGAGGTTATCAAATAAGCCACCATGTTTTGTGTTTCGCTAACGGCGTCAATCCGGAAGCTGCCCAACGAGAGTTCTCGTCAAGTCTCGCAGCTCGCGCTCTGGATCGCCTCATTGTCAATCTTATCACCATGGTGATGGCATGACGGAAAGCACGTGCGCACAGCGTGAGCTTCGAGCTATGATAATAACTAACCTTGATTTCAAACGTTCCGCTCTCTCCTCACACCCACCTACACTTTATGACGGATTCTAGGACAGAGGGTTGGAACAATTAGTGAGAATCTTCAGCAAGACATCTGGGAGACGTTGTGTTGTATTCTATTGTAAGGCCAAATCGGGGACAATGCCATTAATCTAACTATATTTACACACTATAGGTTAAAAACTGTGCAATTAAGACTCGCAGTTCAATATTAAGTCTCTTAGGATCAATATGAGTAGATGTTTTGTATTTATCATTTTGTACCGTTGGTAGAAGCACAACGTACGAAAGAAGACACTTTTGAGCCGTACCCTACTTTGGCCTCGAACTAACGATCTGCAGCACTTAATCAACTTACTACGCCCAGTTGCAATGTTGCAATTTTTGGTAAACCCTGAGCATGGGAAATATAAAAATAACAGCTGCTTTTGCATGTTTGCATGTATGCTTGTATGTTTTTTCTTTATTAAATTGATAATGAAATACACATGATTGTGTATTTATTATTCTGTATATTTTATTGGTTTGTCTTTTATTGGGACAGGTGCGCAAATTACATCGATTTGATGACGTCTCGTTCACGTCATATCAATCAAGATCGTGGTTAAAGGCACCATATTATAATACCAATAGTGAAATGGTTCATGGTAGAAAGTTCATTGCTTTCAACAGGGCATTAACGCAGCAAGCTAAGATGAGCAGTCAATTTCGAAACCTATTTTGAGCTGTTTGAACCACACTAACTTAAAGATTGAATTGCTTTCCAGTATTTTTTAAATATTATTTTATTGATTGTCTTGTCATATGAATTTTAAAAACATACAAACAGTACTTCCATGCAATTTTATTCCATTTTGTTACTCTTCAAAATGAAATTCAATGTACGAGGTCCATACAGTTTCTTTGTGTAGATTAAATACGCTGTATGGATCGTGTGACATGTAATTTATATCAGCAAATAAAACACACGTATTGTCTTTATTAATTACTGCTATTTAATTAATAAATAATCCAAAGACAATCTTCATGTAATTAAGTCTACGTGAAATTCAAAATTTATATCTTACCTGGACATAAATCAGAAGCTTTGTTCGTATTTCTGACGTTCATAAGGGTTTAAATAGATAGAAATATACAGCACAAATAATTACAAGCAAACATTAATATGGCAATATAATTGATAACAACATATGTCGGTGCCATTACATTTCTGATAGGTTTTACATAATTTGTAGTTTATTTTAATTTGCTAAATTAGAGAAGAATTAATATGTTCATTTTCAGAAGTCTTGATTATATTCATCTATTAATTTTGACATCGATGACGCTAGAAGTAATCTGGAACATCGCCATGTAGGGTTGTTAATGTCTAAACGAGGTGCCTATAGCCCGCGTCAATAAGTGCCTCAGTCTGGGTAATTATTAATTATCAACGGTTATTTAATTGAAATAATTACAGATGAACACGGCTTAATAAAATAATAACAGTAATTAAGAATTAAATAAATGGCATATTTCATATATTGCAAACTATTTGTCGGAGCGAAATTGTGTAATACATAATGGAAAAATAAATTTTATTAGAAATTATCAAATCACATAGATACAGGAACCCGCATGGACTGTCAAGGGTAATATGTGTTTATGTTACCTTCGCATTCGTTTTAAAGTTAATTACATGCGGAAACTTTAGTTAAATTATACATTAATGGTAATGTCGGAATTCCTGGTATACATACTAAAATAGGTTCCGACAAAGATCCGGATTGTTTTTTCTTTCACCAGACATATAGTTGGGACGCGTACAATGATTTGAACTCTTGCCATGTATTTACCATGCATTGTATTTTTATAATGACAATAATAAATATTTTATGATGTTGTATGTTTGCCATCTTTAAATATAATAAAATGTTTTAGATTCATTTGTTAATGGTTTTGCGTATTTACAAAAGTCAGGGTCATATGACGACAGTGTCCAAGGTTTATGGGTTCAATGAAAGGCCATTTTATAGTGTCATCTCAAAGAACTACGTAATCTGGACACGACAACATGACACCCTTTTTTCGTACAACGGGTTGTTCCCAGAAACGTACGCGTTTTTGCATGAAGCGAATGACACTATCCCCCTAGGAGAGTTTTGTTGTTGTTGTTGCAGTGCAGTCTCTGATCATGCGCAAGGCATATATGCATACGACTCAGTCTTGGTTTTTTTTTACATTACTCACCAAATACACTCGCTAGTTGGCTACCGGAAGCAGGTGGTTGACAATAATAAGCTATTCCTGTAGTATTTGTCCTTTTGATGGTCAGACCAAGCCAAATACAAATATGAAATGTTGAAATCTACAAATATGGCGACGTCAAACGTGGCTAGATGACAGATCATGATATCGTCCTTTTCATCAGCACTATCATCGGATGACATTTCATTAACACGATATCGTTAATCGTTGTGTCTATTATACCTCCCATTGTTTTAAAACGACATTGAGAACTGATCCACGGTGATGGACACAACCCTTAATTATCGACTTAAGGCTTCCGATAACAGTGTTTTAGCGTGTTTGGAAACTTTGAAGTCTTTGTGAGGTTTGCTTTGCATGTTTGAAAACCTATAAATATTCTTGTCTTCAATCGTCCCAACAATGAAATAGAGCGAGAACAAATTATAACGATAGAACATCGTTGTTTTTGTCGCTGTTTTGACTTCTACACCGTAAAAAATCCTATACAGAAACTCATAAACCTGGATTGTAATGGAAGAATCTGGTTTCTTCTAAATTCAAAGACAAGCGTACCTGATATACGGAACTGAAATTAATTTGCCATGCGCACAACTACAGTACACGTCTTTAATACGTTGCATACTTAAAACAGCGGCGATCGTCTCATGGTCTTTCATCTGTCCCCAGATCTAGCTAATCTTTGATTAATCTCAATTCGATACGCTTCTGGGAACTCCGTATCTCTTTGTAGTTAAAAGGATTTTACTGTTTTGTCCGCTTTGCCGTTGTTTCTTGACCAAATTGAATTTATTAAGATTTTTTCCTTTTTTCATATTTTGTCAACGACACTTAGTCTACAGCAAGTACAATTCAATTTGTGTCAAATATATTGGTCCATGTGAGAACGCTACTGTTTGTCCTTAAATGTTTATTCTTTATACTTTAGTTGTTTCATCTAATTTCTACGTTTTCTACGTATATGGTTTTGTATTGATGTTTAAGTAAAATGTGGTGATATCGATTAAATACCATTATCAAAAATCTGGGTGTTGGAAAGACGAATGAGCCGTTACCTCTTTTGTTCCGACACTAACTAATTCCGAATACTCTTTTCCGGACAAAGTAGCCGGACTAACCATATTTCACCGTATACAGAGAAACAAAACCGAATAGGAAAATACCCTATCGATCCAAAGACAGAGTAAACGTCTGAGATGTGTCACGATCTTGTATTGAATTTGATCCCTGGTAGTTGCAATTTAGTTTCATGACCTAAAACTCGTTATTGTCCGGAATACAATGGTTCTGATACAGATTGAGCCACTTTGAAATCTAAATCTTAATAGAATTCAAAGAGAAATGAATTGAAGCTGTACACAAATTTGTGCTGTTTATAAGAGTCGAAGTATCTATAATCTGATTCGGTTAGTTTTCCTCTCCCACGTTTGTATATATACTAATGTCAAATTTCTATATCTGTTCATAAAATACATATCTTGCAGTCGTTGTGACTGCATATTATTTACGAATGGTAGGACCTATTTGGATTGTGTTTTATGATTGATCTTACATGTTAAATAGAAAATCTAAAACCGTGTGTTTAACTTCTTAGGCTAAGATTAAAATACGCTCAGATTATTCAGTGTGAATAATTTGTGTCAATAATTCCTGTACGAAATCTTTGCGTTTTTTATCGATACTTGATATTTTCATTCATCATGAATTCTTATATGGTATATATTTTCGTTCGACTGAAGTTCTCCTGAGGTTTAATAATGAGAGATTATAACGCAATATAATAGCAAATCTTTCTTTATTATTTTACTGTTCACATGCCAAACGCTTCAGGCGGAACCTGTCGTGTTGGTTCTGTATGTTATAGTCTACAATGGCGGACCGTTTGGTCTAAACACCTGTGTTTCTTTAAGGAATCAGTTTCCTTAAATCGTACCGTCAGACACTATTGTCGAGTATCTCTACCAGCGAACAAAAAGACTCAGCGAGGCTTAATCCGAAACTCGCACAAATTCCAATGGTTGTAAGGTCTTACACGGCTTTGTATTGAATAAGATCTTGTACGGACATTTGTCCCTTTTTAAATAGAACAGAAAATAAAACAAACTGGAGGAAAATCATCTGTACTTCACTTTCAACATATAGGCCAACATGAAGAATACTTCAGTTTGAAGAAGTGACTACTTCGATTGAATTTTGGCTCGAAGCCATAATCACATAATCAGACTTGATTTCTGTCGCAATACTAGTAGTTTCGATACTTATGATATTATTCATGTGATACACTCAACGAAAATGAAAAAAAATGAACATTGAAAAAGTAGAATTTATTAAATAAAACAAAGAAGCGTACTTGGATAGATCAAGACATCCAGTTGCAAATAATTGTTACAATAAAACTTTCACAAAATTCAGTCTTGCAGGTATAGGTTTTATCCTTACAACGAAGGTATTTCAAGGTCATTATTATGACTTGATTTCTCAGCTTTTACCAAGATGAAGGAATTTGTTTACTATATCTAAGAGCGGTGGTGACCCACTCATCATGATGGATGCCACAACAGGTGCAGACAATGCTTACACTTCCGGTGACCTTCTTCTTTGGTTTATGGTGCTTTCCCTTTGCTTTTGGTGTTACTTCATTTTCTTTTATTGTCATCCACCATCATTCGAGTTTGGATTTTGCCATTGTGTTTTGACCATGTGTTACATTTTACTGTACAGCCACGTTTTGATCAAAACAAAATTATCATTTTTACATTCAACGTCTTGTTTCTTTTTAACAAAATAATATAATTATTCATTTAAATGATAATACAAAGCAGACATACTATAAGCTGTTGAACATAATGAATACAGGAAAGATAACATCTTTGCATTACGTAAAATAAATGCTTAATCAATTGTATTTTTATATGTTATATATGGCTAAACGTCGTCTATAAAATCTATAAAAAATAATATAGTGTCGATGACCTTTATGGAAACAAATCTATTTCAGTCCTACATTGAATTTACTGTCCAATTCCATTATAACCTCTCAGGTTAAGTCAAATGTCAGTGCCATAAGACCTGCTGGAATGTCATGTTACCGTGCCCAGCCGATGATAATTCACCAAGGTCTCACTTTAAAGTGACTGATGTTTGACTCAATCATCTATACACCCCGTTTACACGTGACCTTAGGCTACTGCGAGGGTGCAATACCATGACAAACAAACGGAAGAAGGTCTAGTAAGTGTACAGAACGTGTGCCGAATCCCTCCGATTGTTATTAAGCAAACAAACAAAACTCTCACAGGTTTTGGGAAAGAATAATTTAGTCCATTGTATCACTAGAAGCAAATAATGGTGGTTCGTCTGCAGGCTCTTTGCTGTGTCCTCTTCTTTGTTGACATCGGGAAGACAAAGGTTGATCTGTTTAAATGTGCTTCAATATAACGATCGAGCGATACATGCAATTCGCAAAACGATGGAAACAAATGTCTTTTTGATGTTCGAATGTTTTTGTATACACAATCGGGAGATATTAGAATCTTTGCATTTCCTTTCCTTTGGTAAACAACTAGATTTCAAAACAGACAGCTGAGTGGTTCGCGGTATATGATTTTTTGACGTATCTAATCTCCTGTTCACTATATAGTTCGTTTGAGCAAATTGTCAAAATGAAGACCCTGTGATTGAACTCAAATCGGGTAAAATAGTCCCTCGGATAAACTCAAAAATGTTGGTTAGCCTGTGTCTCAATTCGGGTAAAATAGTTCTTCGGATAACCTCAAAAATGTTGGTTAGCCTGTGTCTCAATTCGGGTAGAATTGTCCCTAATAAATGTATTAAAAAATTAACAAAATATTGGAATTATATTCACAAGAACGAAATCAGCATCATTTGCATACAAAAAATAGAATATCTACATATATTATACATGTGCTTTGAAATGGCATCTGCGTCTTGAGAGACGTTGAATAATTACACTAAGGGACACCGCCTGCAGTGTGTCAAACAAGGCAGACAATATTAGCATGTAATTGATATTCTGTTTATTGCACAATATGGATATCTTTATTTTGTCTTGATTCTCTCATAAAATATTTGTATATGTATTGTTTTGTGTCACGTTTGCGACTGTTTTCGTTATCGAAATCTAAAGCAATGTCCTGATAACCATCACATTGAGCAAAGTTATTAGCAATAACGTCGATGATTGACATGTGTCAAGAGTATCTGTGAATGCAGGCTCCGTATAACATCTAGACTTGTGCTATTTGCAAGTATTTTATGATTGCTATATTTACATATCATGTTCAAAAATCTAGTAAAACCGCCTTCTCGTAATGGAACGACAAGTGAAGAATAGAAAAAGATATGTAGATAGAGCGTCAAAAAGATACAGATTATATCTTTATGATGAATCTTGCTCCAGGTCGTTAAGATGCTTGAAATTGATAAGGTCATTGCAAGGAACAACACATCTTCCCTAAGAATTTGTCCGAATCAAATACAGTGTATTTCTATTTTTCACCCTTATTTTACCCCGAAGGCAAAATTATTGTAATAAATATTTGCAATAAATTTCCCTTATAGGTTTTTCACATAAAAGACCTAGATGTTGATAAAAAGAAGTAGTTACTTTTTTCGGGTTGAAATGATCACAACTTTATGGGGTGTTTATGGATAGGTGCTTGAGATGTTAGACAAAGCGTAACAGTAGTGATAATGAATTACTTCAGAATGGGATCGTCGCCCTGCCTGCTACCGCTAAAGGGAGAACAAAGATGTACGATATCAAAACACATGCCACCGAAGTGTCAGGTCACAGAAACGACGGGAACGAAATCAAAATGGCGACAGGTAGACGTAACACGTTTGGATGTTTCTTGACACCTGCAGATAAAATAAAACACTTTCCTGTTTTGGATTCTCGTCGATTTCTGTAGAATTTAATTAGAATCGTTTTGATTCCTCGATATAATTTACACGTTAAAGAGTAGACAGGAAACATCAATGTGTATTTGTACATGGGTAGAGCATTTTGCTAAGACATGAGAACAGCGGTAGCCTTCCGAATTTACGGCCTTAACGGCTCCTTATTAATTTTATTTCATATATAAACATATGACTCCGAATCTGACGCGGACAATAGACATTTCACCGAGTGCTTTCCTAAATAAACGAACAGTGTATGTATACCGGGGATGGAACCCGCGCTTACAACTGCACGTGGTTCAAATGCAGCTATTAACGTGACGGCAGACCGGGGTTTATAATGTGTAGTGTTTATTATGTGCTAGTTATGAAGGATGCATTTGCTCAGGAAATGTACAATATGTAAATAGATAAACAAACAAATAAAGGTTTCACGCTTTGATTATGGGAACTTCACTTTGTTCTCGAGATGCATATTTGTTCATATTTGTTATGTTAATTTGCGAGGAAGCGCCATCGCGAACTTAACGACATATGTTACCTTTTTATTTTTGAAAATACAAATCATCCCGAAATCTCGCGCGGACCACAGTTCGCTTAAAATAATAATAAACACATTTTGTATGAATTAACGTTGACATACACTATAAAACCCGTTTTCTTGCGCTTTGACCTCGGATAAGTCGCCTTCGAGATAACAATGTCCTTCTGTATGTTACCTCAAAACAGATGTTTGAAGAAGACATTGCTTTAAGACATATTTCAAGGTTTGCAGCTCTTCATATTCTTTTCTGATCCTTTTCTCAAAAAAAGAAAAAAGAAAAAAAAAAAAGAAATTGTAACAAAAGGGTTGGAATAAAGACAATTTACAAGTTGTAAAAACAATGTCATATCAATTTCTAACAACGACAACTAAGCATCTTCTAGCACTCTCAGATAACCATGCTAGAATTTTCTTTATACAGTCGGAGAAGGAAATTAGACACTTGTTTAGTTCACGACTGTCTATTTGTATATCTATGCAGCGTCATCTATAAAGATTTAACAATATTAAAGCACGGATATGATCTATATCTAGATACCTAGTCAACGGCTGACTAGAATAGTTACATACCTCTGTAGGGGGTCTACATCGGTATATACTATGTAAGTATAGAGATAAGTGTGTCACCATCTTACTCATAAGCTCCAGCCTAACTCGTACGTAAAACGGATCTATCCAAATCACTTCGGAAAGTTATAATAACGAACTATTATTAGCTATGGGAGGGATACAGTTGTTTTTATTAAGAATGGAAATAATTTCGTCAATATCTTAGTTCTTAATCAATATTTTATGATTTACAGGACAATCGTGACTTAATTTATACCAATGTCAACTTCAGTTATGAAGACGTACTAGCCCGTCTTGAATTAGAGAAATAATCTATACATTAGACCGCAAACAAATATATATATACCCTGTGCTAACATCACCATAAAAAACATTTAATGCACTGGTCTCAACTAACAAGGAAAAGAGGCGACTCCAAACCAAAAGGAAATACATCGTACAGTATTCACAGCTCCTGGGCATCTTTAGGAGGGACAGTGCAGCATGGAGCCCAAGATTTCTCGTGGCATCAATAATTTAAATCGATATAATTAAATAATGCTTAATCCAAACATTTAAAAATCGCACATTTCTGCTGTTTTCCCATATATTCGCTGCATTGTTATGGTGAATTGATCAATCAGTACGAAAATTAGAAAATGAGAGCACTTATCGACACTAAAAACCTAGAAGTTTAGAAATCGCAAATTTAGTACTGCCCGAATTACTAATAGCAGGATTTACATCAGAACCATAATTCATGTATCACTGCGTAAGAACCAAAACTATAATTGAATATGAAATGCTTCAAAATGTGATTTGAGAACAATGAGAAGTTATCCCTGCAAATGGGGAACGTTTGTACCTCTTGGAATTTCGATAATGATATTTAAACATTACAAAACACCTTTCAGAAATCATCTAATAAACGTACTTCAACACTCTTGTGTTGATACTCTGGTAGATGTTATACAGTGCAAACCTGTACTTAATTTATTAATAGAAGATTAATATTCCATTCTCTTTAACAGGCAAACATTCTTAAAAGGAACGATTCAGGTCTAATTTCTTTTTAGGTATACCACATGGATCAAATGGGTCTTTGTAATGCTAATGCGTGAAGATATAATGATATGAAACGATTTTCTGCAGCATTATTAAGATGTATTCGATTTCCACAATTTTCAACACAAAAAGTTGAACGGCTGGATATAAAATATGCTTCGTGCATTTCTCTCCATCAAGTTTTTACTTTAACATCTAAACTCAAATTCATTTACTAGAGTTATCTCAGGAGTAGTAATACTTTTGTATAAATGTGGCTATACATAGTTTTGTATAAATGTGGTAGAAAAGTTTCATATCAATGTGGTTTAAATAGTTTCATATAAATATGGTTGAAATAATTTAATATAAAAGTGCATGCTTGAAATAGTTTCAAATAAATGAAGTAGATATTTATTTCATAAATGTTTTAGTATTAGTTTCATATAAATGTATTGATGAGAATGGGTTGTCTGTGATCTTTCATTTAAGAGGCATTCTTTTCTGATAGAAATATTCTTAAAGTTTAAAACACTTGGGAGTTTAGTTTCATGTGATCGATTGTTCATTTTAGTACGACTTCTCTACGCAGTCACTGGACAGTATTACATAATTTCAAATCGAAAGTAAACATTGAAATCAAACCAATCGATTGTAAACTGATGGAATTATGCAGAGCAAAAAAGCAAACATTTGAATTATTTTAATCGATGATATATATCATGTAATTGATATTTATGTGGTCGTGTAATGCACGTGTTTAAACAGAACTCTCTTTGTTCTGATGTATGGCGCGGGTCCGTACTTCTTACTTGATGTATGCTTGAGGTAAGTCAATGTTTAAAATGTCAGAATTTGTTCCGTAAACTTTTTCAGGTGTGTCTATATAATTGACACATTTTAATCAATATTGGCTCAATCGCATTTGTACAGGACTATGTACACAAGATTTCGCCAAACTGAGATCTGTGTGCAAATTTTCATGTCAACATTTGCTAGCAGAAGTCGAAGATCTAGCCATGTCGGTCTGTCGATAGCCTTGGATTATTTCCAACTGGTCCGCGGTATGTGTACACAGGTACAGGTACCGTATCGTCCATGACGTCTACAGCTTCATAACGCCACATCTAGTGTATAACATGAAGCAGAACATTTGCAATATACATATATCGTTCTAGAACTAGTGACTAATAATAATTTAATGTAGTTGATCTTTTTTACAATTTTTTTGAAACGATCTTTTGGAGAAACTGAGGATGTTTTTTTTTTTACAAAATAGTCATAATTTCTCCCTAGTACATTATTTCATGTTTGGCATCAACATTTGGAGACTTCGAATTCGAATAGCTAAATCGATATGATGATAAAATGAGACACATACTTATATATTTAGCTCTTTTATCCTTTGAATAGACATCTGCATGTAAGAAATTAAAATCATTAATTGTTTAATTTCATACAACTATATCAATGCAAATCACAAATTAATGTTTCTACCAATGAGATATGAACTCTGACCGAGATAAAATTTGATCACACGATTTCCTGGAAATTAATACCCGCTGTAGTCACTACTCAAACAAACAGTCCATGTTGATGTCAAATATGGGACACTCCTACTCGGGTATATTTTGAAATTCGATAATTGTGTTATTGTTGACAAAAACTGCTCAAAAGAATTCCTTAGATCAAATTAAAGGACTTATTACATAAAGAGTTTGGACAATAAAACCCGACGTGGTTCTCCTCCCACGCTTTATGATAATATATCTATATCTAATCTTTAGTTACGGATCATTCTGATCTTATGTCTGCATCGTTACTATTTTGACTCCGTTTCTACTGTCAAATGTGACGTCACGCAATTGTCTTCATTTTGTCGCCACAATAAGAAACACTACATGAAGTAGTATTGTAAATCACTTAGATTAATGAGATATTCATTTTTACCTCTACACTAAAGCCTATTAGATCATGAATTTAAATAAATTTTGAATAACTCTTCTGAAAAATAGAGTATTTGCATTTTTTGGATCACTTTGCGAATTAAGATTTAAGCGCATGAGACTTTTGAATTATGGATGTGAAATTGAGTAAAGTACAATAAGAAAATATTAACAGTACCCAAACTATGAGACGGGTTAAAGGCTTAGTCCTTTGATCAATTAGAATGCGCCGTAAATACACTCATGTTAAAGAGACGTTACAGTTTGTATAAGTTCCTTGTGATTATCATGAAACCTGTAAAATCTTAAACTTGTTTACTCAAGATTTACACTGACTATATATCTTCACAAACATTTTCCTTAACTATGAATCCTGCAAATTTAATCTGTCGAAAGCGATAAGAACGAACCGTAACATATTTTTGAGAGTTATATTATAAATCAGTTTGTATAGAAAGAATTTCCTACATGTCTTATTTAAATTGTTGTCGAACTATTCAGTGTCCGGTTAAGACAGGTTTTTTTCTGAGTATATAAGACCGGAACACCGACATGTCGATACATCGATTACAGATTGACACTTTTACTGTCAGTCCGTTGTTAAAATTACCATTGTTCTGATACCACCTGTATTCTATATAAGTATTTACTTCGTTTTGGCACGTATAGAATTGAGTCGTTTCCTTACACTTCCGGAACCACACACTCGTTTTCAAAGCACTTCCGGTTGTTGACACTATTGTGTGCTCAAGTTAGGGGTTAACGAGTTGAAATGGTTCTCTCCCTTTTCAAGCCTCTTTTGTCTCGAGGTAGAAATCGATGGACGTAGGAGAGCAGACATTGCCATATCTGAGATGCCTTCTGTGTTAGGAATAAAATTCAATACCGTAACAATGATGAAATCTCATTTGTACAAACAGTCAATTATTAAGTTATTGAATGATTGATTTTTCCCTTTGACAGAAGATTCCATACAAACTGACCTGTCAATACCGCGTCACAGTTCTGTTATTAAACACATAGTAGCTCAGCTTCAATCATTGCTGTAACTCTTTGTTAAGTGAAAACTATACAGAACTTTTAAGCATTATATTGACTCCTCAACTGTCAAAACCTCGATCGGGGATACAAGTCGAATACATCCTTTTTGGTATGTGAACACAGCTTATGATGACGTCATTTTTCTATTACGTCCTTGATTAAGTCTAACACTATATTAACATGAATATAATATAGTGAGGACCTCGTCATCAACATGGAAGATTGTTGCAAAGTATGTGTTATATGTAAACCAATTTCAAAACATAAAAGGGATAGTATATACTGTTATGTTAAGCCATTTAATTTTTACAAATTTGAAATTTTCGCGATTGTTTGTGACAATATTTGTGTGGGTTAAAATTTGCAAAAGCAACGATGAAGGCTTTACGCATTCATCTTTAACAAGTATGTAATAACATAGGTGATGTTTTTGGTTTTCAATAGCTGAAAATGAATATTTCAAAAATGAAATAATTGACAGTTTACATCTATAACAATGGCTCATAGTTTCAATACTTGATAAAATATCGAAAAAGGAAAAGTCTCGTCTTATATATGATCGACATTATTAAATGAAGAACAAAAAAATCATGGTTAGATATATATAGAACAGAACCTTGTTACTTGTTATTATTTTCTTTTTCCCTTCCTTTATATCCATCTCCTATATATTGATATTTCAAACGAACAGGTGTTGCAGTAACCACATACCCCCTTGTACGTGTAAGAGAAGGTGCGATCACAGAATTCACCACTTCCTTAAATCATACTTAAACGCACATTGTGTGACCTTGACAACTTACAACAAACACGCTGATAATCTATTCCAGTAAGAGTAACTCTGACCTCGACCAAATAACCGTCGCATTAGGCATTTAATCATAATCATATAACGTGTGTGTTTGTCGTTTTTGTTAAATTCCAAATGTTCTGTGTAGCTATAACGGGAGTAAGTGGGTGCCTTTCTTTTTTTCTGATGTCATATTGTGCTTCAAAAGAGTTTATTCTTAAGAGCTTATGCTTGGTTATGTTTTCCCCTATTTTACAGTCAAACCTGTCTTAAACAACCTTTAAAGGGCCACAGGAACAAAAGGGCCACATAAGGACAAATGATTGTCAACAATATTATTCTTCAAAGAAACTTCACATACATTAAGAATTACTTTATATAAAACATATTTACTATTAATAAAAAATGTAAAGTTATATATTCGAATGTCAAAAGACAAGGACTGTCTGAGCACCATGTGTCTTAATTTTACATAGAGCGAACGAATTCCACATGTCCTCCGAGGTTCGTTGTAAAGTATTTTACTGTAGAGAGATTTTTTTCCTACTAGGGTTCGCAATATTGTGTCTCAGAGTAAAATTTCTCAGGTGCACTTGGGTTCGTTACAACACATTTTACAGTAGAGAGAAAATATATTCAGGCCCTTTGAATTCGTGTTATTAGATGAGAAAAATTACCCAGTAGTCTGGAGTTTCTTATATTTTTTTTTGCTATTGAGAGGAAAATCGTGGTCCACAAGGGTACGTTATATTGTGTTTTACAGCAGAGAGAAAAATGTTCAGGTCTTCTAGGTTTCGCTTTAAATTGTCTTTTTTTTTGTGAGGAGAAATATATCCTATGTCCTCTGGGTTTATCATAACATGTATTTTACTGCACCGTTATCAAGATTAAAAGTCCAGAATGTTTTAATCGAATCAAGTAGAGACTCAATAGGAGAGTTGTACAAATGTAATTTATCCTTGTATGCATTTTTACGTTACTGAACGTGTTTAATCTGAGTGCAAACATATTTATCCGAATGTTGTTCAGATAAGATTTTAAAGGACATAATTTGATCGTTGTAATGATATCATCGGAATCATGATGAACACTGCGTCAAATTATAATACACGTGTACGGTTCAGCATATACTGGCACCTTGGGGTGCTGTTGTAAGCATTTATGTTTAATCTTTCTACATTGCAGATATCTTTACGTAATGCAGTAACTAAATCTTTATTTATGGAAATCTGTAATATATAAATATATTTATATAAGAATGCATTTGATGGTTTGAGTCAGCGCGAAGACCTAGCACCGGAAACTAGCACAGCTATTGGCCTGCTGTTATCGATTTGACAGAGACTCACGCCAAGCGCTGCATATATGTATGAAGCTTATGTTAGGCCAATGGTAGTATGTACATACAGGCTTTCGATATACATTGAGTGGATGTCTGGTAGCAAAAGCAAATAACTTATGTTAAATTGCCAAAAGCAATCTATTAATATTCAATGGTAACTATAATATCTCATTTTGTGTGTGATAAGTGTATGTATTATATATTTATATATGTCATTTTCTAGTGATGAGAATATTCTGTTACCAAGATTTCCCCGTTCCAAATTCAGTCAGTCTGAAATTTAACATTATTTACTGGTAGGTTGTTGTAGTGTGACTTTGACTGTGCAGTGGATTTTAATCAGCAGGGTTTGCTATTGGTGTAATGGGCTATACATTTCAAAGTGTATCTAAAGAGTTTACTCATTAAAAATAAAATGATTTTTCGATGATAATTTCCATCATATCAATTGAATATCAATGAAGGTATGCTATATGATCGTACCACCATGGCTGTGTTTGTGTTGCGGTTTCTGGTCTCTTCAATCATAGATTCAACAGGACCATCGAACCACATATTAGGCCTATGTGTAGTAAGTATTTACCATCAGGATGTGATTGACCGCCCCGCGACTTACGTTTAACCTAGAACTTAACGCTGGTTGTCTACAAAATATCTGGCTGTCATAAATATAAACAGTAGTCAAATATCCAAAAATGGTAATTATATTTTATTCTATACGTATATTGGTTCGATATGATATTTGGGAGAGAAACGAGGAACATTTGTACACTCAGATTATACAGTTAAAATATTTATTTCATTGGACAACTGGGAGATACACTGACATAAACACCTGAACCAAAATAATCCAGGTATGAATGACAGCGATCAAGGTAAATATATTTAAAGAATAAATACAAAAATATAGATTTTTTCTTGGAATAATAAATGTTTCAAGTTATTTGTTTGAAAAAAAAAGTATTTGCTTCATACTTTGTCAAGCTGTAACGTTCTTTTCTGAATTTGTTTTCAAGAGTGAATTAAATTTATTTTGTGTAATGGTAATACACTTTGTGGGAGAAAATAAATGACACTATTGTGCATTAAATGTCAAGATTAAAGATTTACATATTAACGCTTTAAATGATATTGACAGTTAAGCTGACCATGCTTTTTACACGAGATACACGAGATGTCTGATAATCGTCGGCTATTTCCGGCATGGAATGACACCAATGTATGACATGGCCTGGACATTCTGTTTCTTTATTTTTTATTAGGTGGAACATTTAATTCTTACTTACAGCAATCTACAAAAAAAGAATATGTCGTTGTATGGTGGGTTATATTTCTGTCCATGTTATCATTTGCTGTCAAGCAAAGCTGCAATACTACTTCGCAATGTCTTCAGAGGTAGTGTGGGTTAATTTACTATATGCATGAGTAAGTCCGTTTGTTTACCTTCATGAATTTTGTAGCAACGTCGGCCTTGCTCTGCTTTATTTGCCATTGAAAGAATTTATTGTTGAAGGAATATATCAGTCAAAATATAGTTTGTACATTTCCTATCCGTCTGTATGTGTTATAACATCATGTTTGTCATTTTGTAACACAATCACATCTTAAACAATATACACAAATAAGCTATACATATAATCAAAAAGGTTTCAGTTCCAAAAATGAGATTGGAACTGTAATTCATGTTTCACCCATTTCGGATTCGTCATCTTGAAATTAATAATAAAAAGGGTAAATGAATAAAATGTATTTCGCAGAATTGATTAAGTGACAGTGAACCTAAATCATCAGAATTATCGATTTTCATATTTGTACCTAGCTTGGCAAATACTATGGTCAGTTTTTAAAGGACTATCGGAGAGCAAAGTTATCTCCTTCAAAGTCACCATTTAGTAATCTTTGCATGATGCATGCCGACTTCCACGCCATTAGATGTAGGATCTGCTTCAGGAAACAAATCATATTATCCTAGTTAAACAGTGTATTTCAATACCAAGTGGGTCAAAGCATTTAGATATCTATAAAAGTTATGAGATCAACTATATATATCAAACAGTTGCACTAAGTAATAGCATCGTCAGGATAACGATTTTTCAGTATTGATTACAGTTGTGTTGTTCAGTATTGATTACAGTTGTTCTGTTCAGTGCACACTCTTCATGAAATAGTATTGTATGGAGAAGAATGATTGAAGAATACGTCCTTATAATTAGTTAAACAGAGTCGGTTATGGAATCATAAAGTACAAATGTACCAAGTGTCAATTGCTGTTATTTACCTAATTTAACCGTTAGCGTTACGATTTTGATCGAACAAGTTTATATATTTAATTGGTATGATTAATTGTTGTAGGTGCTTGATAATATGTTAGCCTTATGTTCGTTTGTGTACATTTAAGGCTATATGTCTTAAAACAAATCGATTCCAATTAACAATGTCAACACAATGTCCTTCTCAAATTGTCTGAGTATATGATTGTACACGTCTTCAAATGTTACGTAATGTTTTATTTGAATATCATAAAACATTTTAAACTCTGTGGCATGTGTACTTCATTCATTATATAATTAATTATCGTTCTCTTCGTATCAATTAATTTCTAGAAAGTCGATGAAGTAGAAACACACATGAAGGTTATAGCTCTAGCAAAGGTATTGCCATCGTGGTACGAAATATATGATTATTGTCATTCAGTTTGAATGAATAGAAATGATCTTTTCTACCAAAATAAAACAAAGCTAGGATGATGATTTCCGTATGACGTATGATATCATGGAGAATTGATATACTTTTTTGTAGAATGTTGTTAAACTTCTGAATCAAACTGTATGAAGGCTTGTTATTAATGACATTTTCAATTTAATTTCTTCGTGTCATTGTAGTTGGTGATTATTTTGAAAATTCCATGACGTTCAATTGTTTTCAGTTTCATATTTAAGATTCAAGTGTTTCCTTAAAGTGCTACATTCAACTGAACCATGAACATAATTTTTGAGAACAAAGCGAAATGCGATATAGCAAATCAATAAAACTTCCTATATAAAGGTCAGTACAATTGCAGTTCTGTCTTGGATAACTCATAAAACTGTACAAACGTGTTTTAGTAAAATTTCTGATTTATAGATATATTATGATTAATTGTTTTCTGATAGGTGTTTCTTTTATATCTGCAGACACGTGTGACACAGACCCAGGCGTACATCTTATTAAATCACTGTGCATGAAAACTACATCGAAAGGTACTTTTGACTTATTGATTCCGCGAGTTCAGTCCTCTTTGTGACTGACTCGATAAAGGTTGTGGTATCACGAAAGAACTTCATAGGGCATATAGCGTCTGTCTAGGGCGTCCTGAATAATCGTTTTATATAATGATAAAATATATGTGTATTTATATCCGCTGTATAACAGTGCAAGACATCTTCATTGATGATCTTAAGTATCTCGAAGAATGCACTGAAGGATGTTATCACTTATTTCATTTCGTGATGATTATTGTATATACAATTTCTACGTTACAGTGTACACTACGGTATGCGATATTACAATGATATAACTATGATATACGTGATTACGATGGTTTAAGTGATAACAATGGTTTAAGTGATAAATATGATAGACGTGATAACAATAATATAAGTGATAAATATGATATAGTTGATAAATATGATATAAGTGATAACTATGGTAGACGTGATAAATATGATTTACGTGAAAACTTTGGTATACGTGATATCTATAATATAAGTGATAACTATGATAGACGTGATTACTATGGTATACGTGATAAGTATGGTATAAGTGATAACTATGATATAAGTGACAACTCTGATATAAGTGATAACTTTGGTATACGTGATTACTATGGTATACGTGATAAATATGACTTACGTGATAACTATGGTAGACGTGATTACTATGATATAAGTAAGAACTATGAGTGATAATTATGGTATACGTGATCGCTATGGTACACGCTATAACTGTAGTTTATAAGATTACTAATACACAGGATAACTACCGTATACTTGTATAACCATTGTACTCACGATAACTGGCCTACAAATATACCTGATAAATCAGTTATCATTGATAACGAAACTTCAAGAGATTAATTCAAGAGAAATTAAGACGTCATTTTAAAAATTAAATGATATTGTTGTAGTTCAGCAAAAGAAATAATGAGAACATTTTGAGCACATGGATAAAGATAGCAGCACAAAATTAGCATATTAGTGTTTGTATATATTTACATAATTAACGCTTCATGAATAACGATCTTGAGAAATTCTAAATATCTTTTCTTTGAGTTGATTTATTGGTATTCACAGGAGGCTTTTGAATAATTAGAATATATTGTCCATTTAAGGTGTTTTTATAATGATATCTTTTTTTATTATATAGCAGTTTTAATACAACCAATTTCGACTGTTTTTTGCTTGATGACTTGGCTCATTCTCTGCCTGATATACAGTTGAAGGACATCAAATAGATAAACAAAAAGACACGTATTTGTTTCACATTTACGTTTTATTAATAAATAATAATAAATAGATTTAAATCCTTTTAATATATAGTAAATTTGCGATTCACGAAAAAAATCCGTGATGTATATTACATAAGTTCTCAAACAACAGATGAGAACAAAATTCTGTTTGAAAGATTTCACCACTAAAATTCCTGTGTGTAAAATGTTACCACACATAATTCAGTGTGTGTATCTCACGAAATTACGTTTGCGAGAATATACTACACATAATCCTGTGTATAAGACATTGCATTACACAAAACTCAGTGATGTATTACTACTAAAAACTCGTAAAAGTTTCTACTTGGCTTTAACCGATACATTCGGAAACCTCTATCACTGTGATTCGGAAGCACTTCCCACCGTCTGTCTGGAAGAAAGCATTGGCTAATTTCTAAATATTTTGTGGATATAAAAATTACTCCGTTCGAAGGTAAAAATCGTCTCACAAATGAAAGTTGCAACGAATACATTTTCAACCACAGTGACAATATATTTTTTTTCCGCAGAAGTACCGGTCATGTTCTGTTTAACAAAGTATTTTTTTTCTAAAATGGTAAGGTGTGCTGTGCATAAAGAGAAAATAAATAATCCTATATTGAAAAGTCAACTAAACATTCCATGAATACATAAAACGTTGAAATGGACGTAAATAAGATGAATTTGATTCAAATGTTTCTGTATAATCCCACAGGGTCCGATCTTTATGGATCTTATTATATGCAATAATATCTCAATTGTATACAATTAGCATATTATATACATTCTGTTCAGATTTCACACCCACATGTCATCAATTTGTGAGGAAAACTCTTTGTAAATTATCCTTGTGTCTTCTATACGTCCTGTAAACTGTTGGCTTTCCTAGAAAAAGTGTTGTGTCTTTCCCTATCATCGGGACTTTTTCCACGAAAGAAAATTAAATTTGTAGAATGTCTCTGAACCTGACACACCGATCATTATGTATGTACAGCATTCATTCATGTGAAATTCAGCTATAGACAAAACGACAGTAAATTTCACAGTCACGTGACAATCACAACATTTACATATAAACCAGGATCATTTCTGCGTTTGTAAAAACACAAAGTATAACCATGAGAGATCAAGCGTTTATTTGAGTGTCTTTTCTCTCTCTCGTAATCAAAGTTCAATACATACCATTCACATACAATTTGGTCCAAATAAACCACCATTTGAAATATTAGTCCCTGATTTGAGAATCGAACCTCCCAAGTTTGAATTAAAGTTCCAAAATGTTTCCCGCATCGAAGAAAGAGGAACACATCCTGTGCTATTGGCTTAGTGGGCTAGACATTTCCGACGGTGTCTCAGGGAATTCAGAATCGGAGTACTGATCAATGTGATCCATATGGTCAGGTAGCTGGTCGTGGTGAATCCACTCGTTTCCATAGCCTTCGTGATACGTATGATTATCCTCCATGTCAAAGGAATTCATCTGAAATAGGAGAAACTTAATGTTAATTTATTTTGTTTTAAATTGGAATTAACTGAATCCAACTTACTGCAGAAATATGTATTTTTGTAGAAACCGATTAAAAATATGCAAAAAAAAAGTGTTTTGAGGATAAAAATACACTGTACAAAGAACACAGATATCATAATACATGTAATGAATGTAACAGTATTGACTATGTATATGTTTGGTGTTAAATGGGAACCGAATCCTAAGTCAATATCGTCCTTGAATCTGTTTCAAAATTATCAAGATCATATTTTGTTCTCTATTTTTTAAGAAGCACCCGTTGCCGTCAACACATTTTTTTTTATAAGACCTTATCACTTTTAAAACTTTTCAACACTTAAATAGTTAGGACAATCTATATCACTGTCTTGCGCATTTATCATATAGTTGTTATATTTGTAATGTTGTTCCCTTAAGATCAAAATGCACGTGTGTCTTTATTCCCTATTACACACGTTGTAAGGATCTTAGTTAAAACAAAACAAAATAATTTAAAGTTCAGATGGAATCAACGTGGTAGTTCATATACTGCTTTCGTTGATCGAACATTTTCCTCTAGGTTTTCTTTTGATTTGTTAATAATTTACCAAACACTTGATATAGAAAACGTTTCTATAATTATTAGTTTATCTTAAAATTCATTTATATAATATTAACTATGGCAATATAACATACGTGTTTTGATATTATCAAGGAATATTGCATAACGCAAGCTGGCGTTGTATCAAGGAATATTGCATAACGCAAGCTGGCGTTGTATTGCAGTTGTTGTCGTTCATTTTATTTTGAAATGCCGTTTGCTCCGCTTAATAAATTATTCGACTATTTATATAAACAACTATAACCGAGACGAACCGTAGCATTACATATTGATACGGCTGGATGGTGTGCATAACGTATACGTAACTCTTAAATATTAAACGAAATTAAATATACATATATAATTATTGCACCTTACTGCAATAAAAATATGAGCTTGACGATATCTTTGTAAACATATATGAGCTTGACTATATCTTTGTAAACATATATGAATGTTGATGAGGTCTGGTAACATGGAGTTGATTGAGGAGTGAAACTTTCTTCGAGGAGAAATAAACAGTTCTGACATTGATATGTTTACACTATTAAATCTTTGTTTACAATTTATGATATAGGGAGATACAGCACCAGACAAAATATCTAACAGTTCAAACCTTATGATATTTCATCGTGATCAAAGTATTAAATTTGTATATACCACGCGCTGAATTTGATAAAACGAATGCTTGAATATTGTAACGATGGTGCAGTCATACAAGTGTTAATTTTGTTCTATAAGTGTTTTACGTAGAAACAAGAAATGGAAGAAATTGTTTGCCAGATGATGTCTGTTTAGTGGTTTAGGGTGACGTCACAGTTCGGGTGGATTGATTAGGTTCACTCAGATGTTGTAACAGTTACGTATTGAAGATTTTTGTTGACTGGTTTGAACAATTTTGAATTGACTCTTTGAGATAGTCATGTTTATGCCGACTTATACTCTTTTCTCTCCTTTGGAAATCATTGCAACATTGAAGCAAATCGAAAGGGAAACATACAGATCCTCCCTCCCATCGTGTTGTAAAAATAAGTAAAGTTAAAAGTAAGATTCTTGTATATTTTAAGCAGTGTTGCTTGATTGCTCTTACGAATGAGATTAATTGAAGACAAAATATCAAAGAAAACCGGCGACATTCTTTGCTGAGCTTGCGAATGAAGTCATAACGAATACAATATCAACTGTGTCAATACCACATTGCACCTTCGGCTCACTATTGCTATAACATGGTAGAAGATTAGTATATGATTTGTCCGTATTGAATATTATAAGTAAAATCAATATAAAGGTGTCATATCGAAAGTATGCCAATATTGACGGCCTGAATAAACAGGAATCTGTGACAGTTTTGTTTCTGATTTTGTAACCCTAGGTTGTATTGGTTCTTGTGTATAACGGTCAGGGGTCCTATTTATACAGCGGTATCAATATTGTACCTACTCAAAGATTATTTACCAAGCATCAGGGAAATATGTATCGGTGAATATGCCAAATTCAGGCCAAAAGTAGTCTGACACAATAATAAATTGTTAATCAATGTGTTTTTAAACCACAGATTAACGTTTATACTAGTAACAATTCACCATGTGTTTAAACCACAGATTAACGTTTATACTAGTTACAATTCACCATGTGTTTAAACCACAGATTAACGTTTATATTAGTTACAATTTACCATGTGTTTAAACCACAGATTAACGTTTATACTAGTAACAATTCACCATGTGTTAAACCACAGACTTTTATACTAGTAACAATTCACTAACAAAGAAGAAGTCCATATTTTAAGAATGGTTGGTGATATACATGATGCTTATATTTTACAATTGTGGTTCTCACCAGAAGTCTTTCAATAATTTGTACTGTTTTTAAATTCTTTGAAAGAGCGTCAAAAATAATTTGCTTGAATCTTGACCACACCATTTAAGTATGATACAGCCTAGGCGGTCAAACAATTGGCATTCATTCAATTTAAGCGCGAAAACAATCTGGTACGAATCAGAAATGCAATGAGTTTTGAAAGTATTTTAAGCTTATGGAAGTTGGGAAAGAACAACGAAAATATATTTTCAAATAAAAGTCTTTTTGGAGAAATAGAAGTGCCTTGATATGTAGATGTTCTATGTTTTATAATGAGGTGAGATGACCACGTGAATTTCTCGTGGAAATGTATCTTGCCATATCATAGCTTTATCTGACCTAGCCTCGATGCGCGTACTGGATTATATCGATAGATAACTGCAGAATGCCGCTAAAGGAGATTATGTATTATTCATAAAATGCATTAACAACATCTGATAAATACTGGACACTTTTGAATATATGGCGGTTGATGAAATAGAGCTTGCGTGTTTTTCACTTTTTTTCCTTTTTTTTTCTAACCAAAATTAGGGATACATTATTAAGTAAACTACTCCTTGTGTAAATGTTCGCGTAAGTAAATTAGGGTATGTGTATTAGGGTATGTAAATATGCATTGGTATTCATCGTTGTGTATTAACAATTTACATTGTTGTATTGAGGTTGTTCTGAGTTAGCACACAAATTGCCACATTCAACATTTATCCAACATATTCTTCAAGTTAAATACTGAAAATATACATCCACGGAGAGTGACACTTCGTCATTACAGACAACCAGCTAGAGGATAGTGTTAGTGACGATGTTATTTTACAGAACATATTTTCCATATCATGAAACATTTATCCTTCACAAATTTACATTCGCGATTTTATTTTCTTGAAATCGTTGTTTACTAATTTCACTGTAATATGTTCGTTTAATTTTCATAATGTAAGATACACCGGTCAAATTTGACAAATGTAGTCATTGCGAAATCTGTCACAAGAAATACAAATAGTGCATTGTAACTCATCTATACTTCGCAAAATCTTTTTTTCTTCGATTTTTTCAATAATCAGAAAGAAGAAAGAGGTTTTCGTGAATTGAAATATCAATGGAAAACATTAAGACTATGCAGTATGTTGAAATACTAGAAGTGCATTGTAACTCATCTATACTTCGCAAATTATTATTTTAATTGAAATATCAATGGAAAACATTTAGACACAAAGTGAATATTATTGAAAATTTCCAGAATTCAAATCATCGAGAATACGTTGTTGAAATAGCGAAAATAGATATTTGCGAAAATTAAATGACTTACAATATTCAACAATATCAATGAAATCAAAACTCATGCTGAAACTAAAATTCAAAAATCATATGATCTAATACTGAACATATTACTCACTACTAGGCAGAAATAAAACAATCATGCAAAGCTTTTTAATTTCAACTCTTACAAACTTGCTATGCAGTTCCGTTATATATCAACAGCTTTCCTTTTCACTTATCATTTTTTTTTCTCATAGATGTTATATTTTTGTTGAGTTTTTCCCAAATCATTCATGAATATTATAGTGCAACTGTATTGTACTTGGTTTATTTGGTCAAAATGCAACAAAAATGGCTATACACATTCAAAGAAATTTAAAAATCATATAACAGAGGCGGTAACAACAAACTATAGCTACATAAGCAGAGTGAGGATCACGCATGTGGGGAAGGCGCTTTTACTGTCATGGCTTATGACTGGTTAAATTAGTATTTATATCCGTAATTCCGCAGATGACTGCCAAGAATTATTTTCTTATTGTCAAAATTTTCGATTAAAGGCATTTTCTGATTTTCCCCCCGTTTTTTCTTGATTTTGTTCTTCATCTTTGCCAATTTCGTGATTTATAAATAAAAAAAAATACTGAGTAAGAATCTGAAACATTTGGTTTTATATTTTACACAAACAGCTGATATATGTGTGTATATATATACATGCGTTGTTTCCATTGGTCTAATAATGATAACAGAAACTGCATAGCATGAGGGCAGGAGTAAAATTAAATAGCGTTTACCGTAAGTACTCTGCCGAGAGTGATGTAATTCCGGTCAGCACTGATCATAGCACACGACATGATCATCGTCATCGTCATCGTGTGTGACGTCACAAACAAACGTGCTCACCAGTTGTTGGAATGGCGGATGTTCAAGTTCGCTTTGCATGGCAAAATCACTGAGAGCCTTCCATGGTGGTTGGTAACTTTGCACTTCGACCGCATTAGCTTGCATGGGACTCTCGTGTCGAACGGGACTTGAAGCGACCATCGGAACTCCTTGGAGTGGGCCGTGCAACCGTCCGCCATTCTGAAATTAAAAAAATAATCAAGTGTTGAAATATTTTGTTTTATATAAGCATTTGTATTGAATAATCATGGTTATAATTTGCTGAAAAAAAATCAATATCTGTTAAAATATCGAAACACAAACTTAACACTAATAAATAACCCAGTTTGGGAATGTGTTTAGCCTTTTATCAAGACACTTTTGTTGTTTATAGCCGAGCGTTGTATAAAACGATTTCTTAGCAACTCTTCCGCAGCATCAGATAGTGAATACTGTTTATTTTTAACTGCCAAGTATCTCCTGTACACATGTACACATGTATTCAGTGCATTTCGAAAAATTGTAAAACAAATGACTACTTCTTTATCAAAGATTTTGATATTTTTAAAAGGCAGATTTTTATCCAAATTCTAATGTTGTTTCCTTTCAATTTATCTACCAAGGAAGGATTACATAACGGGGGAAAACGACTATGCACCACTATATACGATAGTTATATTGGCGGACTTGGATCAATTAATAGCAACGTTTGGAGTCTTTTTCATCGAGATACAATGAAGCGTACATACGTTACGTTCAGTTGACTTGCCTGTTTGCTGTCTGGCATGATATCGACAGAAAGATGACAGTGTTCTACCCGGAATCAATATCATAATGAGAAAAATCTCTTTCCCTTTTATTCTAAAATAGCTCGTTTGAAACTTTCCGTCGATAATAAAACACCAAACACATTGGCCATCAGGTCAGAAATCGTTAGATACGGGCTTTAGAATGGCTGGCGTTGTATAAATAATATAATTCTATCATCCCTCACATAATTCCATATTAGAATTTTACAACGTAAATTTCCGAATGTGTAAACGGTTGAACAAATACAAAGTAAAGAATGGGTATCACATTGAATAATTCCGCCTGTACTCTACGTGTTGTATTGAATTTAATGAAAAGGATAAAACTCCGATCGAATCATAGCATAACAGTTTTCATAGCAGCCTGTGCCCTCCCCTCATCACGATCTCTGAGGAAATCTATCACCATAATCATTTAATGTCAACCAAATACATGTTTGGTGGGAAATAGAAGAGTTTAAAATTTTAAAATTTTAAAATTATATAAAAGCAATTTAAACAATACTATTTCGATTTCATATCAATAACTCGGTACCCGTTCTTTGTTCAACCGAATTTATTAGCAATCGATTAGTGTTAACTCTTTGTAATGAGAATGAATACAATTTTGTTGGTATCTAATTATCCGTTAAAAGTGCTCGCCCTAGATTAAAACCGTATTAATATTTTATTTATATATTTATTTTACTGTATCGTTATGTAATTACTCATCGCGGATCACTTGTCCCAATGTTTTGATTAGCATTAAATATGACACCCAAAAAAATGTCCATATCATTTTTCTTTTGGTTGGATGGATTGTTTGTTTCGGTAAAATGGATAATGAAATTATTATTATTGCACTATCGGGACTCTAGAAGGCATGTAATACTATATGAAAATGATCGAACGCTCATAATGTGTAGCACGATCATTACAATAGATTAAATCAATCGAATAAAAACAGAATAAATATCGTATGTCTGGAGGTTTTAATCATTATTTTGGGCTGGAAAACTGTCCAATTAATCAGCATATTATATTTTATAGAATATCATAAATATTACCGATCAGTGTTTATTGCTTAAAAACCAACGAAAGTATTAAGAGTTCATTAAATATTTATTTTCTGGAGATGTAAATTCTGTTTATAGTCTGGCAGTAGAACGGTGTGTGGAGTTTTTCGAGATGCTGTACACAGTCAGAACAGATGCCCTCTGATTATCAACACAAGCATGCTTTTAATTAGCTTTACAATCAACAGACCTTCTGCTAAGCGCTATGTTTGCACAATATAATGTAATCCTATATCACGCAAACCCCGAAGTCCTGGTTCTGTTCAGGACTTTTTCTCCTATAGTTTACTCCCAGTAAGCCCACTACATCACGTGAGGTGGTGCTGACTGGTGGCGCAGGGATAGGTTTTGGCGAGAAACTCTTCTCACTCTCACAGTGTCGGGGTTCAAATCAGGATAGACGACCAGCACGTTTAATGTGTAGGGTGTGAGATTTATTGTAATAAATATATACTTAACATTTCATTCTCGATTTCATTTATTCATGTATGTCACTTTACGTCAGGATACCAGTGTGCCGATGATACACAGTACCACGGTGTGAAAAAGTATAACATGCTAGAAACATATTTTCAGCACACAGGCGAAAAAACATGTAAATGCTATTTCTGTGCTATGTAAGGCATGTGGCCACAATCGGAAGTGCAAAATGCATTCTTTTGGAATAACGTTAGCTAGATTTGTAATACCCACATATCACTCATACTGCTATTTTTGTATTTTCATATTTAATCTTTACAAAGACCTACAAAACACGTAGAGGCTAAAAACGCTACAGGTCACAAAAGCAACGGGAAAACATATTCCATCACTCCATCACGGAGGCTGTTTACCCCCTAACTAGGGGGTACAAACAATGCGATTTGATCATAATAATCGCGTGGAAAAGGTATAATCTAATTGCGGAATTTCTTAATTTCCGGAGGGACCGGAATAAGTAGAAATTCATATTATAAAAAGCTGTTTGAATTGGAGGAAATTAAATGACTGCATGCGCTAATCATCAGAGAAATTTACACGAAATTAGCTCTGTGTGAAAGCGCGACCTCTCTGAGAAGAGCCGAGAGGCTATTATTAAATTCTAATATCACTTGTGTATGCCAGTGCATACGGCTTATACGGAATTTCCAATAACCAGATGATGACCAACTAGGGGTAACAAATAAATAGACAATGATTACAGTGAAAATTGCCTCTCCCCTTCATCGTTGTATAATCATTGCTAAATCACTTTTAGCTGCCAGGCGGACATCGACATTCCTGGAAAGGTTTGCAAGTTCTGTAGGCAACGGATAAGGAAAAAATATGGACGGGCCATCACCACAAAAAAATATATACTATTAGCACACAACATTTTGTCGGTGTGGTAACTATTTAGTCAAAAAATGTCTATGCACTTCATAGAAATATGAAGTTGTATTAATCATTTGAACTCCGGGCCATGATTCTATTTGACATAAAAATACCAAAATTTCAGTGAGTCAAATAATTTATTTTTCTATGTTGATTTACTTATCTACATATTCAGAAGATTAAAATAGCTCTTCTCAAAGGCATATTTTCTTTTCCAAATATCTGTCCTCGTAAAACTATTTTAAGCGTTCTTAATGAAAATTGTATTACTGAAGTAATCATACATAAAATAATCATTCAAATACATGTTTACTGTTTTAATGAATAGCAAGATGTATTTGATAAAACCACCAGCTTGACTTTCAGCTTTGGATCTGTAGTTTTTTATTGTAACTGTTATAATAACATAATTGCCTAATCAATAAGTGTAACAGCTCCATGTAAGACTATGTTTTTTTTGTAAGAGCAGCTGTAACAGTACAAACTGAGTACTGCTACCAACAAGAAAAATTGTGAGTAAATAAGTAGCACTATCGCCTCGATGAGGACTATACATAGCCATTGGCTGTCGATCTAGAGTAAAAACGTACAGTAACGATTGTCAGTGTTATCTGTTTTAGTTAATTCCTACATCTAGAGCAGTGACTCCATCACTCGCTATTTCAAAGATCACATTTATCGGTTATTTTAGTGATTGTTATCATCAGCTAGAGCAGTGACTCCATCACTCGCTATTTCAAAGATCACATTTATCGGTTATTTCAGAGAGTGTTATCATCAGCTATAGCAGTGAACAGTATCATCAGTGATAAAGCTAGTTATAGCAGAGTGTACTATTGGTACCTACTAGTCCATCCCCTATACTTGTACAGCAGTGAGTACCACCATCATAATTATATAGCAATGAGTACAGAACTGGCTCTTTTATAAAGCAGTGCCATAAATGTATAATCACTTTTTATAGTTATATAGCGGTAACAATCACCTTCATAACTATTTAGTGCTTTATTAACTATTTTAGTGATGAATCTCTCCGTTATAGCATTTTCACCTATCAGCTAAAGCAAGCGTCGCCATTATATAGAGTAGTGAGCACAATAGTGGTTAGGTTCGTTATACCACTACTTGTCTGTCTCAGTAACCAAACATGCACTAAAAGACCTTGAAAAAATATCATCAATTGTTATCTCCAGTTCATCTTCGTCGGCTCTCGTAATGTCGAAACCATATACTTCGCAAGGTATTGAAGAGAGGCTGACTGTCGCAGCCTAGCCACCCTGCGGTTTTAAGTCTCCATTCAACAAAAGAGATACTTTCTGACAAAAATAAATCAATGAATTAGTATACCGACTTATGTCAGATCGTTAATATTTGTCCTTTGTAAGTTATTAAAATATTTATCCCTTTTCCGTTATTTTCAGTTGTGTTATCTTTTTGTCTCATCATTACACGGCTTGCCTGTTCATGTAGAGGCTTTGTTGGTACCGTTTGTGGATACCTCAATCAAGTATGGATTTAAACCCCGATATGTAAACGACAACAGAATGGAGATAACAGTGAACGGGTGAAGAAAGACAAAAGACTGTTTCAGAAAATAATGACAATGCAGAGTAAAATGTGGTTATGGAATAAACCACTGAAAACGAAACTCATCTCAGCTTTAAACTAAGAACGTTGAATAGTTACACTGAAACCTACACCGACATTAAATGGGATTGGATTTTTTTGACGGATATGACAGTTTGTCGATTTAACCAGTGTTCAAAATAGAGAAACCCATTTTTTAACCATACAATTGTTATCACAGGAGGGTAATCCTTGATGTCACTTTTCACTGCACTCACTTTGTGGTATCAGCATGTACGACTTTTGATAGTGTTATTTTAGACAGGGCTATGATTTGATAACTGACATGGATTTACAAATATTATAAATTTTTGACCTACTTAAAAATTATGATCCAGACATTACATGTTTAGTGGTAACATCTCGCATTCAGGACGTAGAATAAACTTATTACTAAAATAATGTAGTTAGTTACAAATTCAATAACTCCACCTGGTATTCAGGGTAAACCATTATGATTTTGGTTTCAGGATGACATATTTTGTTATAGAAATAAGGAAAAAAATATTCTCTACAACGATTAAGATTTGACCGACTGGTCTTTGTCCAAGCGTGTCTGTAGAGAATGTGCCGTTCAGGTCCGGTCCTAGTTAGCTTAGTTGTAGGTAATCCAGTTTAGATTTCTACACGATTTGCTACGCCGCGGGAACCTTGTCAGCATAATCATTGTCAAACAAATGCCCTCGAATTTTGCTCCTTTTCTCCTGTGATTTTTCAAATTAAGTTAGCATAATGCTTGAAGGGGAAATAATGGTGAAAATAAGAGGAAAGCGGTAGGGGGTGTCCACAGCGCCTCCGGTTCTCTCAATTATTGCCTGGCTTCCGTGAGGGATGCTGCAGTATTGTCATGGGGGTTATTACAACCACAGCAAAGTAAATTTTCTTTGGTTTACAAATAATGTTCTTGAATTATCTGCAAGAAAAGGTGTTGTTTATAGTTATCAGCGCCCATATTCAGGCGTTAAATACCCCGTGGGATTCAATAAGAGACTTAATTCAATGTATTTCCAATTAGGCACCACGGCATTTACTTCTGCACGCGACTAGCCTCCTTGGTTCTCTCAAATACACATCGTTCAAGAAATGGTACAGACGAAACATGTAAAATTGCCAATGCAGTACAATTTAGAACTTTCAATAGAATATATTCTTCCTTTTGCTATTTTGAAAAAAAATTCATTTAATTCATTATGCATTTAGGTTTGTGTCTGCTGATTATTAATAGTTTGCCTCAAATATGGAGCGTTTTACAGAAAATCTTTCGAGGTCTGCTGCTGCGCCATTGATGCTGAGGCCGTAAAATCATATAATTGTCTATAATTAGGGGGAATTAAAAGATAATTTCTAGTCATGCAAAGTCGCAAATACAACAAGACAAGTGATCGGGAGACAACTTGGTCGTCTCCACGTCAAGTGTGGAGGTCTAATTTACAACTGTACTCCTGCCACCGTCAATACTTAGTCCCGTTCAGGAAATTGAAACTGCAAATAATTTGCTTTCTGATGAATCGGGGGAAAAAAGTTTTTTTTATCGAAAAGCACGCTAATTGAATCAAATCAGGATATTAGAATTTCCACTTGACATTGTAGGTATAATAATAAAATTACAATTAGACAACTTTACTTGGAATTATATTGATTGCGCGCTCTAATATCTTAATCGCTTTCTACTGAATTATTCATGCTCGGAAACAGAGACAAAGTATCACACGCTATCATGTTGTTGCTAAAACACCTTATCTTAAATTTAATTTGACAAAATGTTCATTGTACCAGCTGTGTACCAGTATGTTATTATGTACAACAGAGATGGTGTTTAAATGCTGGTCTTACTTTTATGAGTGCAACATGTGTGCACCGAAACCCGATGGCACATATGTATTCATGTCTTTAATGCAATATCCTATACAGTTTTATTTTATTAACATATCAGAAACAGTATTCTGTAATAATACAGATCACTTTCACTTTATATAATACAATAAAATATTTTAATACTGCACTGATATTTTATCACCTTTATTATAGAGTTGGTAGTAAAATTGTTACATTATTTATGATTTGTTATATTTTATTTGTTTTGTTTCATATATAAACAGTTTAGAATACCCATTAATTCTTTGTCGATCCAATGTAATAAACGTTTTGTCGATACGGATTGCTGTCATGACAATACTTTACAACTGATGTCCTAACACCCGTGATATAACCCAGAAATCAAACATGAGTACAAATCTTAGATTTTCGCTGAAAATTATCAACCCGACAGTTTCGGTATGATTTTAAAATATGCACAGAGGTATATGACCAAGATCGCTCCTGTTACATAGTTTAACATACGGTTAATCGTCTCCATTTTCTCTGCATATTTTTATCTATCTCAGTGTCTTCCTAAACAGTGAAATCCGGCTAGACGATTTTTGTGTGTCTTGGCAGTGGTAGCTAAGCCGTTCTGTCCATGTTGTAAAGAGAACTGCAAATATTAGAATCCCTTAGATAAACACAAATGTGAACTCGATGGGTTGGGTCGATCCTTGGAATATGCCTATGTTTGTCAAGTTCAAACCGTTTTTGTCGAGAGCGATTTGTCCTCAAGAACGTCCACTATTGGTACGAGGGTCGATTTTTTATGAATGAAATTTTATTTTCCAATTCAAACTAAAAAGTATGATTTACATGGTATTTGAGCTCGCATCAAAATTCGGTTTGTTTACGTTCGGGTTATCGTTGATCTTAGATAGTTATATTATTTATCTTCTACAATGCTGCTCTACAGCATTTTTTTTATATTTTCCCCAGATTAGATTTGAATAAATCTCAAACAACATTATGAAGAACAAAGTATGACAACTTGAAAGTATAATCAGAAATATTTGTGTAAGCTCGAACCTATGGCGGCAAGACATTTACCTTCAGAAAAAAATTCAGAGATGTTTTTTATACTTTTTTTTTTCTTATATTTGCACACGTTCCCTTTAACTAATCAAAATATCCCTATGATTAAAATATCTTTTTTGTATGACACTAAATAAATATACGGAAAACTTATATATACATAAAATAATGTACAACATTTTGGTTCATATGAATAACTCAAAAATATCCCTATTGTATAAAATAAATACTATATCGCATACAGAACATTTATATATACACACAACATGATACAGCCCTGATTTAACTTAACGATCAACAGATTGTATTGTAGTTCATATCAGTGCTACACACAGCAATTCAGGTACAAATATATTCCGCAAAGATGTTTATTCTGTAGTATTTTGCGGTAACTTCCATACACGTAAACAAACAGAGCGACAATTAACTTCGACTAAAGAGTCATATAGCAAAGCTTTTACCAATATCTGAATATTTCAATATTCCTGAAATACCACTAGTGAAATTAATTACTCACAATCCATAAACGATCAACATAAACCGTGTTAATTGCATAAAAAATAAAAGAAAATGTGTAATAAATTATTTATATGTATTCATGATTTTTGCTTAAGTTTATTGCGATATCAAATACTTACCACTTAAACAGCTATATATGTATATATGTTTTAAAAGGTTTAAAAAAAGGTTCACTTACTATGAATTTACTCACTTTTTCTTGCTGTTGGTGCTGTAATTGTTTCATCAGTATACTCCTCTTTTTGTCTTTACAGCGTTTGTTTTGAAACCACACCCGGATCACTCGAGGACTCAGGTTTGTCATTTCGGTAAGTTGTTCTTTCATTAAAGCGTCCGGTCTCGGATTTGCATTATAACACGTTCTCAGAGTATGTAGTTGTTTTTCGTTGAGCACTGTCCTTATTCTAGTAGGCTTTTGTTCTGACTTGTGAACATGTGATCTTGTACCATTCGTCTTTGTATTTGACACTTGTTCCGCCCGGCCAGCTGAAATGAAATTGAAAAAAATACAGTCATAAAGTTTTTACTAGCTTAATGATGTTTTTGACTTATTATTTGTATCATAGTTTAATACAATGTAAACAATATAATATCAAGCTAACTCTAATTTTGTTTAACGTTTATTTTTTAAACGAAATAGTTTGCTTTTGCCAAAAAGAATTTATTAACTACATGTGAAATCATTGATAAAGTGTATACAACACATTCAATTTTATTTCAAATACATTTGAGATCCTTCAAATTTTTACATGAAATGAAATTACGAACTTTCACAATTAAAATTATGAACATGTCTTACTCATAATAAATGATAATAGTTGCAGCAATATTTGAATTGTTTTATATCAAATAATGTTCTGAAATTTCAATTAACAAATGATAAATACTGGAGTGGTTAAAAAACAACCAGACGAATATCTACAATTGAGTGGATATCAATGTAGAAAAATATCGAAAATTGACCATGATTAAAGCAAGAAAATACTAATATTGAAATACAAAAAACAAGTTGACTTGCACAGCATTCCATTTGTATAGGAAATTCATTATCGATGAATCAGTGCAAGCGGTGTATATATTGCTATATATATATAAATAATCATGTATATCTACCTACATATTACTATAAAACTCTACAATCACAAACTCAATCATCTCTTTATTATATATATAGCATGAAGGCAAACCAGCTGCTATATTATTTATTACAGAAAAGAAAACAAAGCTCTGATGGACCCGCATTGGTCTACTGACGGCGCCTCGTCAACACAGGTGAATAATTTACAATGCATGTTTGCCGGTCGACAGGTATGCTGGAATTATCGGCAGTTCCACGACAGCTACAATTACTACCGTTTTAGTCCCTACTATCACACAACTCCTGGTGTAATCATTTTCAATTACAGTTGTTACCAATAGCAAGGACATGTGTTGTTTTCTATTTTTAACGGTATTACCATTAAGAGAATTATTAATGAGTGTACACATTTTTTCTCATTGTTTACCTGTCGCATTATGCCTTTGTTAATGTCAATATTAAATATCATAAATAATAAACATATTCATTTACTTGTATCTATCAACTTGTCTCAATGGAGGAAAATAATACCTATATGTCATATTAAAGCGATCAAAATATACATTATCAAATTTCCACCGCAATTGTTATCATGTATTATCTACAACAATAATTCGTTCAACAAAATAAACAATAACAGTTTCCATAGTGTGTATTAGTCAATATTGTGTCAGACATATCGCTGCACTTAACCCTGATTTAAAAATACAACACTATAGTGTTTAATATACAAGTAAATGTTGACGTGCTATTACAAATGTATTAATGAACGAACTAAGAAGGCTATAATAAAACCAATACAAGACATTGAAATAAATGAAAAAAATCGACTTCGAATAAAGTGTAAAACCTCGACACTCTCATAAAAATTCCTGTCCTTCAAAAATAGCATCGTATATGATAAATAGGCCATACCTCAAAGTGAAATGGTATACATAATCTTGTATGTGATTTGTTTACGTATGTCGATTTCACTGATAACATATAATTTGAAAAAGAACCGCAAGGGAGGCGTTTGAAAGTGAACAATTTACCTCTAAGCTGCAAAACAATGGTAATACCATGCGTTTGTCAGGCGCAAAGATGACTTTATCTACAAAGGACCGCGAGCAATAACGGAACTCGAGGCTTATCGGCGTGGAATTTACGTTTCGGTTTGTTCCTTCGGCTATATTATGCATATTGTAAGGATATTTTACCCCGGCTATCTATCGCTAGTTTGAAGGTTATGAATAAATAATTGATAATTGATTCGGCCATATTTAGATGAATTATTTAGCAATGAGATCCTGATACAATATTTACCTCGTTTGGCTGATAACGACCTATTGTATCTAATCTTGCTGTAATGAACACAGAAATTCGGTGTTTGAATGTTCCGATTAGGAAGAATTATAGCTATTATTTTCCTGCTTTTGACGAGGCTTATCAGGCGAGGTACAAAGTCAGGTAGCAAACTGAATGAACTTATCAAGTAATTAGTATCGAAGTTGTCACACTTAGAGAAGAACCGCCTCCCCCGTTGTCGTGTTGCTGTAGGTGACTAACCGAACTATGGTTTAGGAATTAAGAAACTCGACGATTGAAACAAATTATTATTATAATATTTCAATTCTCTACTTTCAAATCAGCTAGACAATTCCACAATGTTTACAATTTGATTATATTTTTGCGTGTTTTCTCAACACGTTAAAATATTTTCATAGCAAAATCTAAAAATACATTCGGCTATGGATATTTCAACAGTGTCACAAATGTCGCTTGCACGCTCATTATGTTGACTATATATATATATTTCTGTCATAATTAGCCTTGGAACTTCTGTACCTTTTGTTCGATTTATGTCTTATGAAGAGAACAGGTATCTCGTTCAAGGTTTTAAACCTAACCAATATTAGCAGTATAAAATATTAATACGACAGTGTCAGGAAGCGTCTGCGGGGAATCCGTGTTCACTAAGCAAGAAACTGTATTAGTAGTTGTTAGTGTATTTTTCGCGTTGTGGGGTCTAATTGATAACCATTTGGTACAGGTATTCACTCCAAGACAATACGTATTTCCACGTTTAATTCATGCACAATTTCAAATACAACACTTATTTAACTGACACAATAAGCGGGGTGTGTTCGTTTTGATTGTGGCTCGATCGCTAGTAAATCTCACTCATTATGGGGCGACTACAAGCACCCTTACAACGACACTGCTCTCACAGACAACATTATGCGAGCAAGTCTTTGACAAAAACGTTTATGTTGACAACTGGTATCAATTATACCGCTATAGGGGCGGTAAAATCTGTCAGTGTACAGGCTGAGGTAGATATTTAGAACTTAATTCGGTAAATTGTTAAATAAATCAATTCCGTTCAGCGTTAATATTAGGGGGCGTTCTACAACAGGTGATTTGTGCGACCCTACAGCTCTATCTAAATGTTACCCAAGTACCGTACAGGCTAGTAAGGGTCTACTCCTAACCTTGTAAAGGGCAGAGCACTTGTACTATAGCTATACCGACGGTGAGAAAACTGACATGTTCATTTCTAAAGGACAAAGTAAAAATGTCATTACCCCCAGGTATGCTTCATTTATAATAGTTCACGCTCACGTAGGCAAATCTGCCACTGTTTTAAAACAGTTTCAGTGTTAAAGGATAACAGGCTTAAAATAGATCAACCGTGTTTTCTTTAAACATACTACACTTTGGTAAATAGTAAATATAAAATAATACGAATGTAGCTTTTATCTATATTGTGTGATATTGTGACATATATTCAAGCCTGTAACCTCTCTATCATTTCTTACTTTAACGTTATTTACTTAAATGAAAAAAATATACATTAAATTAAATGACGATGAAATACAAAACGGGTTTCATTTCTTTTTTACAATAATTAAAAGCATTCTATATCTGTTTCCCATATTGTTATAATTTAACAGGTTCTTAATAAAGCGCCAGTTTTAGGTGGATGTCTCCCTCCATTGAAACGTTACCGGGCTATCCTCTGAAGGAAGAAAAGGTTACGCTGACATTTGGTCCGGTTCATATTTCATATTTACACCGATAAACGATCATTGGGACGACACACTCGGTAATAAAGCTCATAATAAGCCCGTCGTCCATAAGATGACCAATAAATAAACTGTCGTCTATGCGCGAGACACAGATTACATCCCGTTCCAGACGAGACTTGGAAGATGTATATCGGGATCATAATTGTTGTCATTTCCCATGCAGTTGTCAGTTTCTTCCGTGTTCATTTCGGGGTCAAAGGACACCGCTGAATACTCGCCGACATTTCATGAGTGACACAGCCGGATGTAGTAATAAAGCTATGTGTTTCTTTAATTTTCCCTGTGCACGGTACGAAAAGTTTCGCCCGCGTTGTAATAAACTCAATATTTATTTGTATTTTCCTACCAATTTCGACATCGGAAGGTAGTTATGTGGGTTTTATACGTTATTTAGGTACTGTTAGTGTTGTTTGATGTGCAGTTTATATAGAGTTTAATTGTTTATCTACTTTTCTAACACAACAACCGTTCTTGTCGGTAAATTGAACAACTCTTGAAGCGTACAAAGGAGTGGAATATTGTTCTCTCGTTTGACCGCATGCCTCCCTAACCATGCGTGCCATCAACTGTTACTGTGTTGTTGGTATTTTATAATTATGTACAAGTTTTTTTGGTGGTTTCACCTAGCATACGTACTTGTTGTATTTGTTTACAACCGACACCTACTATTTGTACACTCGATTTTTAGAACTGGATTGTCAAGTCATGTGTATCTTTGAGCACATTAAACATGCGAGAAATAAGTTGATATTGATATTGAAGTTCGGGCTAATTACCTAATATTGACATTACGTTCAAATAAAGTCAATGTACAATTGTTTTTATTTGATTCGTAAACATGTTCAAATGTACATAAACCGTAAGGTGTGGGAGTAATACATAAGTGTATATTTCAGAGAAATTGTATGAATGAGTGAATATTGTATGTTTGTTTTTTATGTATTTTTGGGATATGTTAAAAAAATAAAACATATTTAAACCGATCGATTATAAATATATACTGTATGTGTGTACTAGGTTCTTCAATAGAAAACGACGACACAGGAAAATGCATATTCATGATGTCAATTTCTCGACAGAGGTTTGTTGACATTCGTGTGAAGAAGAGAAAAACTCGAGAAGATTTCGAGGTTCGTGGGAGTGAGTTAAGGGGTCAGGTTGTCTGGGGAAAATTGTCTAAATCCCTAGTCCAACAGTGACATGGTGGGGACGTAGGTGAGAGTGTAATTCTCTAATCTAGTATCGTAAATACTCCGGCCCACCACGTACAAACAAGAATATCTACTGATAAGTGAATTATAATCCAAATTAACACGTGTGATAGGGGAGATATCACAGTGGCACTAGATCTAGGAGTTGACCCTGACACGTATCGGATGGTCCCCCCTACAGCGAGGCACGACGGGACCCTCCCGGCCGTGTAAACTAAGTCGCTGGTCCCGACACAGCCTTCTGATATACCAAAAGCACGTTCGTACGCACGTGCGAAAGGGTAGTATTTTAGCGGCCATAGTAAGTCGACTCCGAATACACAAACCATATGAATGGACGGTACACATGAAATGAGATTTGTTTTATATGACTGATAACATATGTAATAAAGTTTGTCATTAAGACTGATTCATAATGATACTGTCATCTTAGCGACCACGAACAGATACACGTGTAAATGTAGGTGGTCTAAAAACGGTATAGCCGAACAATCATCATGTACATTTTCTTGTGTAACGGTATGATATAGCTTTGTGCTGCCTTGATGAGAAATTGGACGGAAAATACAATTCAGGTTTTATTTTTTTTGTCCTAGATATGAAAAAAATGGTCATATCAACTACTGTTTAAGAATAGATCTAACTTAGGATTTATAGGAAATCACATTTCCATGAGCCAAAATATAGACTTAGTGTTGTTTAATTGTTAATTTCTTTCTCACGTAACAGACATTGTGAAAGATCGCCTGTACTTGTTTACGAATCTAAGCTATAAATGACTAAATTAACGAGGGTTGTAATGTTTTACAGCCAAAGCATGACAGCAAAATATATTAGCATTATAATTCTAACGGAATAACAAAACGGGTCAGGATAAATACAGGAAACCAATTTGTAGAATAAATAAAACAGGTCATGGTAAAGCGAGGAATATATTCTCGAGAAACAAAATCGGAGAGTTGAGGGATCACAGCAAATTTGGAATGTATATCAGATTAGTTAATTGTCTAAACAAAACAACCTAATATGCATTAAGCTATGTAAACAAAAAGGGTCATACTAAAAACAGGAATACCTACCGACGAGAGAGAGTCCCTTTTCATTGTTGTTGTTGTCGTCGTTATTTTTATTTGCACGTTTCGTCACAATATTATTATTGTTGTTAATCCGAGGACTTCCGTCTTCACTTCCGTTTTCCTTCGAAGATGCCCTCTCCACAACTTCGTGATCCGCCTTACAAAATAGTCCGTCGTCCCTGAGGGCGAATTCGTCCCCCGGGATTAGTTGCCTACTGCAGGCCACACAACGGAAACAATCTATATGGTACACGTTGTTCTTGGCCCTCATTACAAAGTCACTCTTCCCGAAGGTTTGATTACATTTGTTACACTTCGCCCCGAATATTCTGAAAAAAATAAAATATCAAAATTAAGTAACAATATCTCATTTATGAAGAGATTATTTCTAAGAAAAGAAGGAATTATTAAGTATTTACGTTATTATGCTATAAGAGAAGAAATGTTAAAATTGAATGTATCAGTATTACAGAAGTATTAATCACAAAAGTGTGAAATCAATATCAAATTATTATTGTTGATACTTTGGAAAAGTTATCACGTATGTATTGATTTGTGATATTCCCCCTAAAATTATACAGATAACATAGGATAACTTTGATACATCATTGGTTATATTTATTTATAATAATACATTATAATGTAAATGCATCTAGTTGTGTTTGATATTGTGTTATTCTTTCCGCTAAAATCTATGATTCAATTTTTTTTAACACAGACAGTAAGAAACAGTAATGATAACATTAGTAACGATATATAATCACATATCTGTAAAATCTAGTTTTAAATATGAATTATTGGTTATTATATAAGAGGAGCCTACTACAGTACATAAGTGTTTGTGATAAACTTTCTTTGTTATGAAATAAATGCTTAAGACTTTCTTATGATGTAGATATATTAACAAAAGTCAAATATAAGTATACTACAAAGTACAAGAGTCAAGTATATATTAAAATATGAAGCCGGAATAAATACAATACAAGAAATCAGTATACGATATGTGTTTGCACGAACTATCAGAAGGTTTGAAGGTATATTATATAAGAATAAATGAACCAGGTATTTTATTTATATAAAGTATCGTGTGTTTCGTTGATTAGAGTTTAGTAGGTAAAGGTAGGTTTTAAATCCTGAAACTTCATTTCCAATGTTTGGCATCATATACAATGCGGATAGCATATATACAAAAATAAATATGAATATAAAAAGTAATAATGTTGTGTGTAATCACTGGATATGAGTGTACAGTACATTAGCGCTGATATAACGGTATGAGTTTAGATAGGTCTGTCGGGTCTATTATTTGAAGACTCAGCATACCACCTCAGCTCTGTTTCAACAACTCTTTAACGTTAAACAACATGTGTTTGGTAGGTTGAATCTAGAAGTTGATGATAATTCCACGTTTTAACATTTATTTTGCCTGTGACCTCTTTTCAAAACTAAACAGAAGTCGAATAAAGATTATTTTCCCCATATGACTGTGGGTCTCCTAGCGTAATTCAAAATTATACACAGCAGGATATTGAGATAAACCTCTCCCTCCCCTTACACCTCCTCCTCCTCCTCCTCCCCCCGATCCCCGTCACAGCGACCACGGGTGTTCGGTTATGTATTTTATACACATTCGTTTATAAAGTTTAACTTAATAAAATCGTTTAATAATGAAGTGAATGTTAGTGACACGAGCCTACTCATTAACTACGCTATTCAATACCTGTACTAGTTATATGATGCGCCAGGTGTACATTACAATAAAGGTTATCGATCAATAAACAGGTGAATTACAGTTATTCTGTGTAATTATGTAGTGCAATTATAACTGTTTTGTCTGTAATTACTGTAAATATAAACAAAAGTAAAGACAGGCTCCGTAAATACGCCTTCACAGCCATGATCAATCAATCTAAACGCATCACCTCGACATTAATATTGTAAAATGACATACACATCGCAACGTATACCATTTACATTCAATTTTTACCTACAAAAATTGTCAACCGAATCGTAAAAAAAATCTTTAATAAACCACGAATTAATCACCTCGTTGTAAATAACGAGTAAATGTCTGTAGCTAGGTAGTTTGATGAGGGTCGCCGGCACGTCAGGTCGACTTTTGTAATTATGCGATCTTACCTCACATAGTCCCGTCTGCAGTACGTTTTCCCATCCCTAACGAAACAGGTGTGACTCTCATCCAGATACTGACTGCATTCGGCACATTTCAAACACGAAGCGTGCCATTCTAAGTCCGGAGCCACTTTTAATATAAACTGATCGTGAATTTGAGATCCGCATCCAACACAAACGGAAACCCGCCGCTTTTCTGCAAAAAATAAGATATATTTTCATCAATTTTTATTATTACTAATAAGTAGTATTTGAATGAATGTATTGCTATATACATCATAGCATGTCAGTGTCTAATAAGTGGTTTTAACACTTAATTTAACAACAATAACAAACCTGCCTGAATCGTCATAATCCTTGTATTCACGATGATAACTTCAGAAAAGTTACCGATATATTTTTTGTAGTTACTTACTTTTTGGTTGTGGCGGAGGCTGTGTGTCAGCCGTCATGTCTTCGGCTTTTGAAGGTGGAATTTTGACAAAATGTTATTAAACACACAAGACACGAGTTATTATTTAACCCTATACTAATAGTAGTGCTCCGTGCTCGTATGCTCTGAACACGATCATGTGTGTACACTCATCTATTCGTACTCCTCTATACATTCCTACTGCAGTAAGCCGTGCTCTGATTGGCTAAGCCGTTCAATTAGACGGGCCACACGTGATTCGGCTGTGTTCATCCTCGAATGGGCGTACACCATCTGGTGAAACCAGGAGTCTAAAATATTGATATTTGAATGAATCTGTGGAGAAACAGTGTGTTGTATAGCACAGCGAAGGACGGACAGCGAAACCCTGGACTAAAACAGAGAGATAACCGTCACGGTTTGACAGAATGAACTCTCCGATACTTAAAACCCTCGTTGTTATACGCTACCTGAGCGCTCATTGCCATAGGCCCAGTTGTTTTTATAGCGTCTACCTGTATACGGTGACTTAATTATCTTACCTGTTTCTTATACCTGACATAGGTAGTCCTAGTTGTCAATTTCTGGAATACGTATATTGATTATTAAAACAAGGCTGAGTTTGAAATTTGATGAATAAATAAATGAGTAAATGTCATGTTACTTATCAATTACAATCACGTTATTTTATGCTGTTTTTGTTTCGTTATATCTTTTGTTTATATACGTCATGTAATGTAAAATTTAAGAAAAAGAATATTTATCAAAATATATAAAACTGATGATATTCATTGTAAAATTTGTACAGTTGTATGTGTAATAAAATTACTGAACAAAAAATATTGAAGTAAATAATGCAATAATACATGATACATCAACACAATTATTTTTATCAGACAAAATAACGACAATTATACTGAAACTACGTATTATGATGAATAAGAACACTTTGAGATATACTTTAATTACTTCATACTGTGATTTCATTTCTTACGTCACAGATCTGACTGGGATGAGGAGTAAACCACACGAAGTAAAACATTCAATCTTTGTATGAAAAACAGAACACACTTCTTATTTTTAGAGATTATCCCAAATGAACGTAATTAAATAAATGTATCGATTGTTTTAGTATGTATATTACGTTAATGAGCGTGTGTGTTTCTATAAATAATATTTTGTGAAATAGCCCTATCAATTCACTATGTTAATTGAATATTATGTAAATGAAATTTAACAAAAGCATTGAAATAAAAGTTAAAACATATTTCATTCATCAATATTTATGCTTCGTGTATACAGATAAATGTTTTTATAAGTAAAAAAAAGTATTTGGTAATTAAGCGACGTTGTATTGATCGATGCAAATCTTACACAAAATCATATCTATTTTTGTAAACAGAAAATAAACCAATCACTTATACTGTATCACATGAAGTGTAAAAATGTGAAACGTAGGATTGTTTAATCTGATTTACATTTGTAAACAAAGTAGGCCGTTTATTGTCAATTTGCACAGTAATTCAGAACCGAGTAATAGTTTAAAATGTCCGTTTTTCTCTTCTTCGTAATATGGAACACGAGTTTTGATATGAAAGTCCGGTGGTGATAACTCCTCAGGTCGTTTGTGTGGCCAGCTATAAACAAGCCGGCGTTTGACTATTGTTTATTTAGCAAAATAAACTTAAGGCCTCCAGACTCTACCTTTGTAGAAACACCTTTGTTTGGCCGAGGGAGATTAAATGTGTTTATTTGTCAGTTGAATCTCAGCTTTACCAGGTACATAAAACTTCCGTTGAAAACAATAGCCCTCCCCCAACCCCCACCCCGTCGTCTCGTCCTTACCGTTATCAAAACTCAGTCAGTTCTGTGTATCTCATTAGTGAACGATTCGTATAGATTAAATAATTATTCAATCTAGCAAAGCTTACAGATTGTTAGACATGTTTATTTTTTGTGTGTGCTGACATTTAATTAGTATAAAGAGGCGGATTTGATATGTGTGTGAGGATGTGTTTTGAAGCGACATCAGGCAAACACCAGTCTCGGGTAATATTTCTTGTCGCAACAAGTCCTGTTTCTCCGCTTCCTTCTCCCTTTCTTTTGTACACAATCTCCTATAAGATTCCATATGCCAACTGTCTTAACATATTTTATCATTCGTTCTATTTTCTTGACCATTAATTTCATATAGAAGTTCTATTTCCCAAACACGTTCGTTCGTTCCTTCATTCATTTCTTCCCTCCTTCCCTCCCTTAATCCACTCACTCACTCTTAACCAATCGCTAACGATCTTAGCTATTTCGCACTCTTTATTTCCTTTGCTTCAATAACGTTACCCATTCTTCTCCCCCTCTTCCGTCTGCTTTAACAAGTTAAGATACTTTTCACCCGTTCTTCTGTAGTTTTTCTATATAGCAGTTATAGCAACGAGTTTCTAAACTAGCATCACGTGCTACGTTAAACGGTATATGTGTACAAGTGTTTGTTAACATTTTCTCCGTTTTGTTTCAGCTGTTTATTTCATGTTTGAAATACATGTCATATTATTGTACCGAGGTGTACAGACATACCCGTAAGCTTACATATCGAACAGAACACGGACCATATGTGGTGACAACTACATATTGTTATTGTGGTATCGCGGCGATCAATTAAAAATCAACACCAAAAATAACAGTAAAGGTGTCTACCCGTGACACCAGCTTATTTCTGTGTAACGAAATCGCAACCAAAACGCAAACATTGACACAGTACTGTGAGAAAAATGAGTTGACGGCCGAACTGGCATTCTGGGTGTTTGTACCCGGGATGACAATATTTACATGATAACTATGTCCGATTTCATGATTCTCCTTCGATAGCTTCGATCCGGACGGTGTCAACACACAGTGTCAGATGGTTCAGCTCTGACATTATCTCCGCCTTTATCTGCCACCGTGTCCGCATCGATTTTTTTTAAGTCTCAGCCTGATTGTGCTGCACCAATCTATGTCACGTGATCGGTTTGGCACGCGTACTGAACGATCGAGTACGTCCCGGGGGATTCATTTCCCCCTCGAAAGTACTCTCGTTTTTACTTTATAAATAAAAAAATAAAAATAACAAACAACTCCCATCCTCGGATCAGAAAGTTCAGACGTTTTTCTATCAGGTCCGTTGACTTTTACACATACTCTCGTATATAACTCCCTCAATATCGACAGATCGTCAAAAAGAACGCAAGAAAGTTTGAAAGAATGATTAGAATGTTACCTGCACAAAAAATGTTAGAACTTCAATAATTCAGTAAGTAGAAGCTTTTCACCAGCGATGCATCTTATAAGCGAACACGTGCTTATTTTGCTTTTATTTTTTTATTTCAACGTTTTAGCAAATTAAATGCAAGATATTCTCGGAAGTATTGGTCAATTTCTGTATCTTGTAGCAAGTACAAGCATGAGGACAGAGCAAGGAAAGCGTAAATAAATTTGAGAAATTATGATAAAAATGATGCAAATTCAAACAAAGAAAGAACTGCATATTTGTCGTTAAAAGTGACATTATCAGATCAAACTACAGTGCAACTTACCGTACATTAACATAACAATATTTGGATTCGAAAGTGTAATGATTTCCCTTGGGAAATTATTCCTGTCGGGGTGTGCGACAATAGATCTTGTTGATGATGCAATATACGAATCGACCTTACCGTATATACAAATTATTAGTGTACTTCTCGGTACGCGTACACGCTGCTTTTTGACATGAGGAAGTTATAAAAATGATTATCAACAACATTCTTTCTGTAATCGTATAGGGAATTTATATTAATGTGTCGTGCACACGTATACCCTACTATCCTTTACATAGATTAGTATATTTGCGTAGTGTATAATATCAAGAAAAAGATCCACTGCGATAAAATTAATGCGATTACGTTTATATATATACATTGTATTAAATGATTTGTTAATTAATTAGTAATGGTTTATGAATATATCTTACGATCTCAATCAAAAATTAATTCAATATGCACTTTTAGCTGAGTATGAAAATATGGAATATAACACTTGTAATAAAAAAACACAAAATAAACAAACAAAATGATGATTTTAAACACTTATCGGTAGTGCAATTATTCCCTAATACGTTCACTATTAGAGGAAGATTAGTTAACTTAAGAACGCTAATTAGTATGACGTCATTTATTTATTCTATTATCACGATTTCCTCACAATTTGGATGGACTATATACAAAGTTATACTAATTTGTTGATTACAATATTTCTTTACAAATTCATATTGGAAACATACACAATACCAGTTAAAATATACATAAAGACATTTCAAAAGAAATACCCAAAGAAGAGCTACACTGGAGATAATTGTAAAATATATGTTTAGATTCATCTGGTCACAGGCGTATCAGCGATTCTTCAACTGATACACATTGAAAGGGAAAAGGTACCGCTATGACCAATATCGCATAGTACGTGAATTATAGCGGCCCTCTTATGATACAGAGGTTGGCCAAATCTCGCATCACTCACAAGGACACACTAAAACAGGATAAGATGCCATCCAAACGGTTTCTAAATTATTATGACAAGTTATGTCTTTCATATTTATGATCAACATCTTTTTGTTGATAATTTTGGATTTCTTATGATAAGTATATTTTAACGATTTTCTGCCCACAGTTCGTTTGATATTAACGATTTCATTATCAATACTATTTCGCGATTTCATATTTGTGATAAGCAATTATGAATCTCGTAATAAATTTCTCGTTTATGATAATCATGATTTTGAATATTTTAGAATATTTATGATTATCATAATTTCACAATTTCATGTTGAATGTTAATCGTTTTATTGAAAATTGATAGTGTTTACCAGTTTATGATTTCATGTTAATGATCAGCATGATTTCAATGATTTCAAGTAGGATTTTTATGATTATTTGAAATGATTATAAAAACAGATCCCTCACCAGCATGGCAATCCACTAAGGTAGTAAATATAGGCGCCTCTGTTTCTGACTCTAAGCCATCCATAGCGAATATTTCCAGTTTTCCACCAGAACAACTTCTCTTTGACCTTTTCCCCGTACCGATAGATCCGGTGCGATTTGGACAACTCGATGTGAACATTGACTCTAAGATGGTACAATATGTAACTGGTAGTTTTAGAATGGGAAGTTAGATGTCAAAACTTGATAAGATTCTACGACCTTTAAATGGAACTTGTAGTTGTATCAGATAAATACGAATGACTTATACATATTCAGATCTGTTTAAAAGTGTGGTATATATCTTAGCCAGAGCTCTAAGTAAAGCCCCCTGGTCATTCTGACAAGTTTCACAAACGTGTACATGTAGCCAGCAATTTTTATGAATTTAAAATTGAATAATTGAATTTACAACAGATAACATTGACCAGCGTAATTGACATTTCGTCGATAACTATACACGGGTCCGCTTGTACCAAAGGCAAATTGCCAAGTGTCAATTTAGCGATGATATAAGCGACATTGGTTTACATGACAACGCTATGCAAGCTGGTATAGTTCATGATTTGTCACAACCAGCCCAGGCAGATAGAACAACAGACATTAGCGGTATCTTACAGACATTAATGGGAAGTTTCATGACGTGTTCTTGGGTTAAGTTGACAATGTACATTATTTGTAAAGGTCATAATTAGTCAAAACGCAGTGCGATAAAACCTCTGTATAAATATGAAAAAATACATTATTTTTGAAAAAAATACAAATCACTTTCTCGGGGTGTCAAAGAAAACCATTGTTTTTTTCCACGAATGAAGAGCGGAGCGCTTTAGAAGTTGTCGTAAGCTCTTGATCATCACACGATTAACGAAGAGCTTTTTATGTTACCTTGCGATAACAGTACGGTTATACGGGTATCTGGGGTTTGACCACAGGAAGTATTTAGACAGATACAGTTAAACATTCTCGGAAAATCTTCATATTAAGATTTTTTTCGTGCTATCCGTTTAAAGAAATATTTAACCGTCACCGAGCGATGACCTCTCGCCAAATTTACACCATTACATAAACGTATTTAGCGCTGTGACAAACGTGACAATGGACATCAATTTGTTGGCGATCAAAAAGAAGCTGTACCGCTATGAACGATACGCTGTACAAAAGGCTTAATTAAAACGATCTATTTATGGAATTGAGATTGACAAAATTTTCTAACGATCGGACATCACAACGCAAAAGGCATACTTCATTTGTTAAAATCTGTAACATTTTTGAGAAGATGTCAATTTAAACAACCCCTTCTTGATAACTCATTAATAAGCCTTCTAAAAGTGTTACCATTGTGATCTATTTGAAGTAATATTTTTCGATACTATGCAATGACATTAATTAATTAAGCACCTGAAATTTAGGCCGACGAGAACTGATAATTAATCACTTGAAATTTAGGCCGACGAGAACTGATAATTAAGCACTTGAAATTTCGGCCGACGAGAACTGATAATTAAGCACTTAAAATTTAGGCCGACGAGAACTGATAATTAATCACTTGAAATTTAGGCCGACGAGAACTGATAATTAGGAATTGAAATTTCGGCCGACGAGAACTGATAATTAAGCACTTCAAACTTCGGCCGACGAGAACTGATAATTAAGCACTTGAAATTTCGGCCGACGATAACTGATAATTAAACACTTGAAATTTCGGCCGACGAGGACTGATAATTAAGCACTTGAAATTTCGGCAGACGAGAACTGATAATTAAGCACTTGAAATTTAGGCCGACGAGAACTGAAAAACTAACCTCGGATATGGTGTCTAGTTAGATATCATTCATACGGTAATTTGCTTTAGAGGTGAACGCAATTCTTTTAAACACATTTTTTATTGAAAAGTTATTATATATTATCTTGTAATCTTAAAAGCAGTATAAATGAAATGAATTTACTGACACAAATGATGTGACAGGCTTCGATCATGGTTAAGTTACGTACCGCGTACCGTTTCATTTTAATTTAAAATACTCCATATGAAATGATCTATGAAGGTAGTGCTTTCTAAAGACATGACAACGTTCAATAAATATAATAATGAACGATGTCAGATCTCTGTTTATCAAATACATTGCTTAATTCTTATCTAAAATGATACTATCGTGGGATGCTGAAGAGAATTAAGGAGTTTGGAAACTCAGACAGTCAAAACTAAATGAGTTCTGTAAACAAACATTATGAGTTACCAACTTCCAGTATGTAGGATGGGATAGTTAGGTGATAGAACCTTCACCACGATACAGTTCTCAGATTCGTAGACCCAGAATGCCTGTACTACACATTGCGCTATTTGTAACGTAACAATAATCTTCTTAGAACAATAATTGCTAGTTATATAAAAGATAGGATTTTGAGATAGTTGGCATTAATTGTTAATTCCAGATGAAATGTTTAAAACAAACTGCCAGAAAATAAAAAATGAAAAATTATAAAATAGAGAGAGAAATGAAAACTGACACTGACAAAATGAATATGTGTACGATTTTTTGGCTGCCACGCCAATGTTTCAAGTGATACAGATTAAAACCGGAAGTCATTGCTTTAAACAATACTGCAAAAAATAAGGGTTTGGAGTCGTTCGAATTAAATACTCTAGAAAAGTATCAAGCAAGTAGCTGTCAGAGAATAAAATACAAACAATAAAAAAGCACGAAAAATGAATTTCTAGATTAGCGCTGACAAAATATACACCATCGCTCATAGCTACTAAAAAATGAAAAATGAAAGTAAGAAAGAGCCATGACACCTAGGTAGGTTTTAGTTTCCCAGCGGGGAGATGGCGGGGAGGCGAGCTGGTCTCTGTGTGTTGAGATATTGTCTCGTGCTAGGGACTTGGGGCTGATAACACATGCCAGGAGACAGTCAGGCGACCGTCCACGGCGCAAACTTTCCCCCGTCCTCTCGACCTTCAGGGGCTCAGATCTGGGAATATCTGTGTCCCTCGCGACCACTAGGGACTCAGCTATGTCGACCATAACCCCTAAACAGGGCCCTGCCTATTAAAAGCAAATTATGATATCTGAAATGACGAATTTACGAGATATCATCCCGATAAAGTCCTCTTTCCCCTTTATCACAGCACACGTATGTGGTACAGGTACACTTGGCTCGGATCAACGTGGTGCTCGATCGACAACTCGTCTCACACATTTTTCGTGAATATACATCGCCTCTGTTTGTATTATCACTGATTTTGTAAATCATTTTTTCGACTTGATGGACAAATCGGATTTTGATTTGTCAGCTCCTTGTGAATAAATACTTACAAAGATATATTCACACTGGGTGAAACAGTCATACCTTGATTTTTTTATCTGTATGACAAAAATACCAAGCAAATGCGATCATGTTGTTTGTAAAAGATATACCTCTTGCGTTAATCTTTATATGAACAGAAGTGACGTCTGGACTGTTATTTGCTGATATGATCTTATGAACAAGTAGGCGTACTTAAAAAGTAAATAATTACCGCAAGTTTGCGGAGCTTTTAAAAACCGAATCTTGTCTAATCCAAAGATAACATCGAAAACGATTTTCATTCATCAACCGGAAAATCCAACAGGAATTAAAAAAAGAGAACCTCCCCCCTCGAAACAAATGTCTAGTTTATCTTTAAAAAAATCTGGATACAAAGGGTCCGGTTTTGAGTATACACCGTTAAAGAGAGGTATTTTAATCACCGGTATAAAGGGGTTAGTTAGTGTTTGGCTCGCTATGTGTTGGTCTCCTTTGCAAAATATCTATTTGCAATAATTTTTTATTGTACAATAAAACATGTTTACAACAAATATATCAATGGAATGAAACTATTCGTTTCGGAATGATATTTAGATTTTTGTAATAAACTGGTATTATTGACTTATTAATTTGAATGCTGGTTTGAACATGAATATTTAGGGTCTGGTTAACAGGTTAAATTGGGATATACTGCTTGATTAGAAAATGGTACCAATGTATCAGCACCCTCCCCTCAACAATGATACAGCAATGTGATAGCTACAATTGCATCAATGAGGAAAATGAGCACCCCCTCCACTTTAGAATTATTTTAGAAAATCTTTTACAAAGGAATATTGATTGTTTATATACTTAGAAATAATTGAAAATATATGAAGATTAATAACTTGGAGGATCAGAAAGGGAATGGATTCTTTTTTTATGTTTAGATAAAGAGTCGTGAATTGGCGATCCTGTTGGTATTCAGACATACGTACAAACCTATATAGCATTCATACATACGGTACAGTCGGACCCCTTGGGGTATTGTATATTTAGACACGGTATCGGACCCAAATTCCGTAACAAGCTGCTTATTTGTATTAAAGGTACTGACACGAGCTGGTTTATTGTTATAAAAGGGGATGATCATCGATAACCGCCACCAGGGGGCATGGCACACGTGACCTTTTGGTAGGAACTTGCTCTCGATTGTTGACCTTGGCCGGTAGTTACACTCGATTTTTTGTTTAATTTGGAGTTTTGAAATAAAATATGTTTTAGCCATGTACAAAATAAGTATTCTTGTTGTGTCTTTGTTCAAAAGTGACAGACGCTTAACTGGCTGAGGAATCTAGTAAGTGTCTGGCGCACATTGTCTCATAAAGTTCACCTCCGCAGTCTCTTAAAGATTTCCGTTTGGTCAATCCGAAGTCCCGTAAGATTCCCACCCGAAGTCTCTCAAGATGCGCCATTCTCAAATCACTCGAGAAGTCATTGATTTTTTCTGATTTTTAAAGTTTCAGTTATGAAAATATCGCTGGTGCAAATATATAACACATCAAATACTAATACTGCTGTCACAGCATGTACGCTTAGCATTGGATTGCATTTCTGTTGGAATATATATAAATCATTATCTGACGAGTTTTATATACTTTAAAAAAAACCAACAATTTGAACATTTCACCGTCCTATCTTAACAGTTCTCTCACATAAATAAATACGTAGTTTACAATGTGATCTATTGTATGTTGCCACCTGCCTATGAACGTCAACAGCTTTGAAGTAACAAGAGCGCTGGTGATACAGATCTAAATACACCAAGTTAGCACTAATTCATATTTAATTAATACATAGTACTGTTGACTCGGAACGGAGAAAGTCAGTCAACAGGAACGGCAAGACAAAAAGAAGTCCCAGTACGATGCTGTCACGCTTGAGTTGTCAGCTATCAAGATAATGTGTGCATAACTTATATATATATATAACCAAAACATAAAGAAATAAAACATTTTTTCTCTGTTTTGAAAATTTAAGAAAATTTAATGCAACAACATCTCCTTAATCTGCTGATAGCAACAAGTACTAAACAACATTTACTAATTTTCTGATGTTTAAGATGTAAAAAATGGCACAGAAGCTTTACGCTTACTTTTCTCTTCGCAAAAGGAATACACACTTTAAACTGTTGACATAAACAATGTAAAGAACTGGTGGTACGTGGCGCTTTGAACACGTTGACAAATTAAAATGGCTTACGCGTTGAAAAGGCGAACGTGTTAGAACTGCGATATGTGCATATAGATATAAGAAAGCGATACGTCCTAGTTTACACATTACCGAAACTTCTTTGATAGATTCCGATAGCCATCAGAAACAACGGTATACAAGGTTTATCGCATGATGCGTTCGGCTGATAAAGCTAAACCCATATCGAACGCACTGGATACTGCCGCGGGGGTCGGGTTCGATACGAAGCAATAGTGATGGGCGCGTTCGAGGCGAAAACCCATGATTAGGACAGAGTAGGTTTGATTGAATTAAAATCTTTCGATAGCGGTAACGTGATTGACCCGGGGATATTGACCTTGGCCATAGCGGTTGACCTTTGATTAATAGAAGTTGGAGTTAAATCTTTGGAGAAAGTTGTGATCGCTTTGTAAACATCGCTAATGAGACGTGAAATTGTAACAGAGATATAATATATGATAGATCACCACAGTCCAGTTCAGAAAGCGACTTTGTTTGATCTGTACTTAGTCAAAGACACGTGTCCTGAGTCGTTTACGTAATAATGGTGTGATGGTATGGAATACACGTACACTGTCGGCGTCACAATGTACGTGGTTTACACGTCATCAGGTTCAAGATGCTTTAGTATCTATACTGACGGACTTTACTCAGCTATGATCCCCCAATCAACGCCATTCAACGACTCTGAAATTTGGCTTCTAGATGATTTCAACGACACAAATACTAGATCGAAATAAAAAAAATATGAGTTATGCTAATTTGAACTCCCCAAACACCGAATTATGAATATATAATAATAAAATTACATTATAAATATATGATAAACATTTACATATTGCTTCGAATATCCTCTGAGATGGAGGAAAAACAAAGTTTCAATTGATTTGTAAAAAGCATTAGGATTTATTTACGCTGGCCCAGTTTTGACTAAATAATTAAAAATCATCGCGTAGGTTTACATGTATATATTGTCTTTCTAAACACATCGCTATTTATACTTTGAAACATATTTTGATTGACACGTAAAATCTATATTGATTGACACATAAAACATACATCGCCTACATGAAACCTACATTTATTGTCGTGTATTATAATGTATACAAATTCTTACCAGAAACATGCAAACATTTCATAACACCACGATAACAATCTACCTATACTGTTCCTTTGCTTTAATCGTCGGCTTAATCAATCATTACACCAAAACACAAGCTAAGCAAGAAACATTTTTCTAAACCAAAAAAATGTATCTGGAATTAATCATCTGACGTGAAAAGCAGATATTTTAACAAAAGTGTATTGCTTAGTTCTCATATTTTTCTATACACTCATACAATAAGCACCAACAGTTCAACCGCCTGTATCTATATTTGGGCTGCACCTTCTAAGGTCACGTGACACTCCTGAAACATTAATATCACTGCATTCCTTATAAGGGCCGAGTGCTATTTATTTTTTATCTATGTGTTGTTGTTGTTGGCTGAATGTCTGAATTGACGAGAGAGCATTTTCCTTTTTATGTGTCTTGGGAATTTATAAGCTGTGTTTTTTACAGACTAGGCAGGTAATTATCGAAAATACCTGCGTCTCGAAGGTAATTGTCTTCATTCTTATTGTCCCTTAGGTGGAACCAGTAAAGGTGACACTCGCACAGTTCATCAATTAACCAACGAACTGATTGGGTTGACACGAAAAACATGTTTCTAAATTTGAAGTAGCTTTTGTGTTTAAAATACCAATAAATCATCTAAGGACACTATTGTTATTAATTATTTAGAATTGAAGGCGTGACACAAAACACCATACACGTTTGTCATTATATTACCCTTTGCTACAAATGAAGTGCATGTCATTAATTTTCATAGTTTTAAAGTATGCTTTCACAAATCATATTACTACACTGCAAACGACTTGTGTACCAATGCGATGTCTGTACCTACACAGTGTTACATTCTGGCTGTGTTAGTATCATCTTTTGTTTGTTTGATCGCATCACACTTTACATTGCTAAAGATGAGGTTTCGAGATAGGAAGATTTCAATGTTACTGATATAATTATAAGTCAACATCGTGCTCATTTTGCGGATTCATACATTAAAGTGAAAGCCACTAAATGGCACATCGAAAAAAAACTTTATTTCTTTATGTGACTATATACCATCTCTGGCTTTTTGAAGTATAATCATATTTCGGTATGTTTTTATTAAGTCAGAATCGGTTTTATATGATCAAACTAATTATCTGCTCAACCATTTTTTTTGACATCTAATGTCAATTAGTTTAATTTGAATACAAATGGAATTCGTTACTCTGATTGGTAACGAGAACCAACATGATTCGTTTTTATGAGTATGAATTTATGTACAGGCTAATGTATTTAAGAAATGAAATAAGGTATTTGTCCGGAAATTTACATTTTAACCAATTTATGATACACTTTGTCACACAAAAATCAAGCTTCAATGAGATCTGTCTGTATTTCATCTATTCTTACCTTTAGCGCATTTTGACGTTTACCTACTGTATTACAGTACAGGAATTGTCACCACAATACTACATTACAAAAGCATAACAACTGTAATTTCATTATTATTAACTTTCCTTTCCTTAGTAGTAACATGCCTTATTCCCTGCTTACATATGTATGGATGTTACATGTCATAGATCTTTCGTTCCTCTATCATTTTTCTAATAATAAGGTTAATTATTAGCTTTTTCCAATGAAAATTTGCAATTAACGTTTAAGAAACATTCTTGTGGTCATAATTATTTGATTTCAGACAAATGAACCTGTTTGCCCGGCCACGTGGGTTTTCTCGGGGTACTCATGTTTCCTCCCACATTTAGACCCTCTGAGCGCTACCATCCGGGTCAATAAGAGTGATGAATATATGATTGAAAAATATTGATTCATAATTGTTATAAAATACAGTGTAAATAAAGATGATATACTATTATTTATTACTAATCACGATTACAGCTTTATTTAATGTGTCTAGATAGTTCTATAACGAATCTGAGGCAAAACATCAAGACGAGTGCCACTGTTGCAGAACACGATTATGTTTGGTGCATGGTGTTTTCCCTTTTGTTTTGGTGTCTCCTCAGTTTCTGTTGTTTATATAATCGTTTCGTATCCATATTAAGTTCAGAATGTGATTTTTTCCCCTGATTTACTTGAATAAAACTTTATAACCAAACACAATCAAAACATTTTGATCGAGTGAAATCCATATAAGGCAAAAAGGTCATTACGACAAAGGGAGGTAGCCCAGTCTCAAGATTTTTGTTTACATGTAACACCTCGGTTTCACAAATGAGTTTTAATATGTCATGGGTATTTTTATTTAACATCGTTTTACGATGAAAAGAGTACGTGGACATGTTTATGCATAACCAGGTAGGATTAAGATGCCGTTATTGATTTACAAATAATGATTCTTGACAGAATCAGGAACAATAGCAATGTAGAATTTGTAAATACACCAAACACACATATTTCAAATAACCATAAAGTTAATGACAGGTTTTCATGGAAATGTGTTTGATAGGGAGATTCCATCGTCTTTTTATCGCTTTATCTCTTTATTTTTTTCTTATCGACGCTGAATAATCTTGAAATCAGCCAATCTTCGATCGATATGGTCGGATGTGCAGGATGACAACACATTTTCTTACGTCGTTCTACACGGCATCGACTTCCGGTTTATCGGTCGAATGGATCATTCGCGTGACCTCTGCGCCAGTCACGAGCGCATGTGACGTTGTATTCCGGAAGTTGAAAACGAATCGACGGAAAATTACGACAGTGGTATTGTTTTGATGTTAAGATAGGGATGTTTTGAGATACGTCTGGAAATGAGACTTGTAAGGCGTACTCGTGAATATAATGAGGGAGTCGGCTTATAACAAAGTTCCGGAACTGGTCCGCGAGAAGTGACTGAAGTTTATTGATGCATGCATGAATCATATCGGGGTACCGTCCCTCCTACCGCGCCAGGAGTCTGTAAGACAATATTCGCAGACGACAAATTACAGATATATCACGTTACCAGGGAGTTGGTTCAATAGCGCGTGCGTTAGAAAGGTGGTCTAGGCGCGGGCCTGGGAAGCCACGCGCACAGCTCACGCCGGATGTGCACATGTCAAGACCTGTCAACATCCCGTTTGATAGTGATTAGTAAAGTGGAAAGTTGTCGATTTACAATATATATAAAATTGAAGTAGATTGAAAGGAATTGTTGTTGAAAAAAAATATCAACAGCAGAAAAATAGTAAGTAGCAAGTATCGCATGGAAAAAGAAATAAAGGACCTTCAGACTGAATCCCCCAAATCTACACTCGACCATTCAACCTTCGTTTACCAACGTGAATCCTCCGATCACAAGTATTTAGATCAGCTGCTCCTCTAGGCTTCAGTTCAGATGATTAGTCTCTGGTCTGCTGTGGAATACGTTCAACCGTAAATAGGTTTAAACAACATTTTTGCTTGGATTGACATAGCAAGTGTAGTATAAACAATTAATTCTTTACATAGTAGTCAGATTATAAACTATTTTTAGACAAAGACGCTAGGGTAGATATCTCTTTTTAGTAACGGCTAATACAGACGGTACTGCTGTTTTTAGACATCACAGCTAGATGCGTTATTACTCAGAATACATATTTTAGACGCAACAGCTAGAGTAGATCCTAGAATTCAAACACTCTCATTATGCCTACATATTGAAACAAACTTTGTTGTATCATGCAGTTTTTTTTTTATTTTGATGAATGCTACCACAGCCTCACAAAGGGAAATATTAGTAGGAACTATAAAAGCAACAGTTATTTCTAGCGAAACGAAACTTGATTAAATTCGGAAATTGAAATATAGAGACCGACTCGACAATTAACACGACACCCAAAAGTTGCGGCGACTAAACAAACCGATGGTTATTGACAATTCGTGGACGGACATATCTTTTAACGCTACAGCTCATCTTTTCCAATCTACTATCTCCAGCTACTGCCTTTCGAGCAGAGATCTCTTGATGGAATTCGTGACAATTCGTTACAACAAATAATATTTGTCATATTCTGTATTTGTACAATATTTGAATCAAATCGCATTTAATTTCGCTGTTTCCTTTATTCGTTAATTACTTGTTTCACTCGCCAATGACAAAATGCCGTGGAACGTGAAGACTTTATTGACATTAGGAAACAGACATCAATCGGAATTGTACACGCGGAAATTAATTTTCTAATCATTGTCCAGTTCGCATGCTTCTTCACGCCATCTTGTTTGATGTTCCATGGGATGCCTCGTACAGGTGAGAGGTCACACAGAGAAATCTGTTCCCGCCATTAAACATGTCGTCTGCTGAAGCTAGTCGCGATCGTGGGAATCATAATAAACAAGACATAAAATTGCAGACAGACTTTCATTTGGAGAGAAATTTATCCTAATGTATTGGTCCTTTGGATGGATGAAATTTTATCATAATAACTTTTCTTTGGATGGAATGCTAACACGAGGTAGCTACTGATATATTCTTTCTTCTGGACAGAGGGTTTCAAACAATGGCCGACCCGTCCTGCCCCAGAAGGGTTGTTTCAAACCAGCTATGCGGGTACCCATAACACTGATGAGCTGATTTGATTCCACGGAACAGTATTTACCGCTCTTAGTCAACACACGGTTGACTTTTGTTTACAATAGCCATGATTCCTGACAATAGAGGTAATATTGGCAAACTGTGTTTTTTCCAGAAATATGCGGGCAGTTCTATGTCTAAATAATTACATAGCTTTTTATGAAATAGGCAGTTTTTATACTTTGCATAATATTGTCTATTTTCATGATCCTTACAGTGACATACTTAATAACGTTTAATGGTTGGCAATTAGCTATCTAATGCATATACTCAATATGATTTTTTTTTTTTTTTTTTTTTTTTTTTTTTTTTTTTTTTTATATAAACAGAGAAATTGTACCCTTCGTCAATTTGGACACTTTTTTACAGACTTTTTATTCCAGAATATCGAAACAATACCAATAAAAAAGAAGCTTGATCCACGGATGAGAGCTCTAACGTAAAGGTAAGTATACGTTTTCTGAAGTCGAACAACTACACTACTTTGTGTCAACGTTCAATGCATGTCAACACTTCCCTTTAGCGTTACCAAATGCAATAATCAAAAGTGATTTAAATACGACCTGTAAACTATGTCTAATGACCACATATTTTCGACATCAATAATTCTTTTCATCCTTCAAGCGTTGCATATAAACCACAACCAGGACCGACTAGGTCCAGCCCCATTTATCCAATACTTTTAAGCGATTATCTTTCATGTATTTATTCTTTAGGGACAACAAGATATATCGGTCAGCGACCATGATGGTTGTATTTTTTTGTATGATCTTTTCTGTGTTTTGAAATATATACCAACCTCAAAACTATTTGAATTGTCAGTATAGATGTTTTCCAAACACATGGGACCACAGTTAAACTGCTGTTGATAAGATGGTTTACATTTTCAAACCGAACAAAATTGAAAACACGAATTTTGACATACTGTGGAAATTGATTTTCGTTGGGCCCAAATTTCGTGGTTCCTTGACAAAACACCGTTTCGTGGGTACTTGAATTCGTTGATTACGAGTACCCACTCAAACGGACAGAATAGCTTTAAATCAAACTCGTAATTACTTCGTGGACCTATGAAATACTAAAAACTATATTTTGCTGCCTTCTGTTGTAAAATATATCCTTGCTACGCCCAAGGTAACAATAACGAGTATATAATTTATCCTTTCAGCCTTATCCTACAAACGGTTTCCTTTATTGTACCTTTCATTGTCTACAGTTGAAATTCTGGGAACATTTGCCTTGGACATTACTTAATTAAAAACTTTTGACCTCCAATGTTCAACCAATCCGCCTTTTCTACTTCGGATTTAGAGAGCATTAGTCGAAAATTGTCCATACTTATCTAAGACATCTGAGTAGTCGCCTTAAAAAGTCAGATTTTTCTGTCGATATTTATGTGAGAAAGCTTTCATTGTTTTGTGTGCCAACGAGTATCGATACAATGTTTGTCGCGTTAGAAGTTTGTATGTCTGTAATAGTGAATTAATTTAAAATCTACGTTGTGGTTCGCTGTCACTACCCCTGTTCTCGCTATTAGGGCCTGACATTATTTGGATTTGACCTAGATTTATATGGTGGGGGTCGTACATGAAGCAGAAAATGATTACCTTTCCAGGCCACCTGGTTTTATTCCATTTGTACTTGTTCAAATGTCTCCGTTTTATATCCTCCCCATTGTTTCTAATTTTGTCTGTCCTAGTTCAAAAAGTTTCGAGTTTATTGATGGTTTTGTTTACATTTTGGTATTCTTTTCGTTTTCTTTATTGGGTATTTATCTTGTGATTTTCGATGTGTGACAGAAAAAAAACTTGATTACAAGGTGGGAGTTAACGTGTTTTATTACAAGGTGGAAGTTAACGTGTTTTATTACAAAGTGGAAGTTAACGTATTTTATTACAAGGTGGAAGTTAACGTGTTTTATTACAAGGTAGAAGTTAACGTGTTTTATTACAAGGTGGAGGTTAACGTGTTGTATTACAAGGTGGAAGTTAACGTGTTTTATTACAAGGTGGAAGTTAACGTGTTTTCTTACAAGATGGAAGTTAACGTGTTGTATTACAAGGTGGCAGTTATCGTGTTTTATTACAAGGTGGAAGTTAACGTGTTGTATTACAAGGTGGAAGTTAACGTGTTTTATTACAAGGTAGAAGTTAACGTGTTTTATTACAAGGTGGAAGTAAACGTGGTTTATTACAAGGGGGAAGTTAACGTGTTTTATTACAAGGTGGAAGTAAACGTGGTTTATTACAAGGGGGAAGTTAACGTGTTTTATTACAAGGTAGAAGTTAACGTGTTTTATTACAAGGTGGAAGTAAACGTGGTTTATTACAAGGGGGAAGTTAACGTGTTTTATTACAAGGTGGAAGTAAACGTGTTTTATTACAAGGTGGCAGTTAACGTGTTTTATTACAAGGCGGAAGTTAACGTGTTTTATTACAAGGTGGAAGTTCACGTGCTTTATTACAAGGGGGAAGTTAACGTGTTTTATTACAAGGTAGAAGTTAACGTGTTTTATTACAAGGTGGAAGTTCACGTGCTTTATTACAAGGTGGAAGTTAACGTGTTTTATACAAGGTGGAAGTTAACGTGTTTTATTACAAGGTGGGAGTTAACGTGTTTTATTACAAGGTGGAAGTTCACGTGCTTTATTACAAGGGGGAAGTTAACGTGTTTTATTACAAGGTGGAAGTAAACGTGGTTTATTACAAGGTGGAAGTTAACGTGTTTTATTACGAGGTGGCAGTTAACGTGTTTTATTACAAGGTGGAAGTTCACGTGCTTTTTTACAAGGTGGAAGTTAACGTGTTTTATTACAAGGAGGAAGTTAACGTGTTTTATTACAAGGGGGAAGTTAACGTGTTTTCTTACAAGATGGAAGTTAACGTGTTGTATTACAAGGTGGCAGTTATCGTGTTTAATTACAAGGTGGAAGTTAACGTGTTTTATTACAAGATGGAAGTTAACGTGTTGTATAACAAGGTGGCAGTTATCGTGTTTTATTACAAGGTGGAAGTTACCGTGTTTTATTACAAGGTGGAAGTTAACGTGCTTTATTACAAGGTGGAAGTTAACGTGTTGTATTACAAGGTGGCAGTTATCGTGTTTTATTACAAGGTGGAAGTTACCGTGTTTTATTACAAGGTGGCAGTTAACGTGTTTTATTACAAGGTGGAAGTTCACGTGCTGTATTACAAGGTGGAAGTTAACGTGTTTTATTACAAGGTGGAAGTTCACGTGCTTTATTACAAGGTGGAAGTTAACGTGTTTTATTACAAGGTGGAAGTTAACGTGTTGTATTACAAGGTGGCAGTTATCGTGTTTTATTACAAGGTGGAAGTTAACGTGTTTTATTACAAGGTGGAAGTTAACGTGTTGTATTACAAGGTGGAAGTTAACGTGTTTTATTACAAGGTGGAGGTTAACGTGTTTTATTACAAGGTGGAAGTTTACGTGTTTTATTACAAGGTGGAAGTTAACGTGTTGTATTACAAGGTGGAAGTTAACGTGTTGTATTACAAGGTGGAAGTTAACGTGTTTTCTTACAAGTTGGGAGTTAACGTGTTGTATTACAAGGTGGAAGTTTACGTGTTGTATTACAAGGTGGCAATTATCGTGTTTTATTACAAGGTGGAAGTTAACGTGTTTTATTACAAGGTGGAAGAAACCATAGAGTAAGATGTGGAACTAAAAAACCATAGAGTAGAATGTGGAAATAAAACTCCATAGAATTAGATATGGAAATAAGAAACCATAGAGTAAGATGTGCATAGAGTAAGATGTGGAAATAAGAAACCATAGAGTAAGATGTGGAAATAAGAAACCATAGAGTAGAATGTGGAAATAAGAAACCATATAGTAGAATGTGGAAATAAAAAAACCCATAGAATTAGATATGGAAATAAGAAACCATAAAATAAGATGTGGAAATAAGAAACCATAGAGTAGAATGGGGAAATAAAAAAACATAGAATTAGATATGGAAATAAGAAACCATAGATAAGATGTGAAAATAAGAAACCATAGAGTAGAGTGTGGAAATAAGAAACCATAGAGTAGAATGTGGAAATAAGAAACCCATATAATTAGATATTGAAATAAGAAACCATAGAGTAAGATGTGGAAATAAAAAACCATAGAGGAGAATGTGGAAATAAAACCCCTTAGAATTAGATATGGAAATAAGAAACCATAGAGTAAGATGTGGAAATAACAAACCATAGAGTAGAATGTGGAAATAAGAAACCATATAGTAGAATGGGGAAATAAGAAACCATAGAGTTTGATATGAAAAAGTAAACCATTGAGTCAGATATGAAATAGTTAACCATATAATCTAATATGAAAAAGTAAACCATTGAGTCTGATATGAAATAGTAAACCATAGAGTCTGATATGAAATAGTTACAACAAATCTTGGCAATGTGATATAAACAGAATCTTACAATCGTTCCATTTTATATGATATTTATGAAATGCTAGAGGCTCAAATGAAATTGAAGTTCATGTAAGATTCTCTATATATACATGTACCCCCCTGTTTTTTGTAAGATACAACTCCAGATTTCGTGGAACTATTGCTAAATGTCCTGTTGAATAGGAATAAATGAATATTTTCCTCAATTTTGAATATTTGTGATAAATGATGTATCCGGGTTACAAATCTATAAAACAGCACATTGGTGATTAACAGGAATCAGTCTTAGACCCCAGCGTACATTGAGAGAACGGTGGTAGCAGGGTTTCGTTTTTACACATTGAATCTACCTTTCACGTACTAAGATTAATCATTCAATTTTGATGATCAGCGCTTTTTATATTTAAATTAAATCAGTCAGGTAGAAAATTACACTTTTCAATAGATTTTCTCAATTGATCTTCAGGAAATTTCTTTTTAATTTCCGATATTTTTTTTAATGATTTTGAAATCAATAAAATGATTTTGTCGTTGATAAGTAAGATACATGCGTTTAAATCTTCGTCCAATTTTATATTAGAACAGGACCACCCTGAATACTTTACGATGATTTCCGTATTTCTCCCGTCAGATATTAATTACACAAAAAAATTGATGATCAAATTATTTCGACGACAGGTTGCATGATACCAAGTAATGTGACGATGCAGGTTCCGTATGGGATAATTTTCTATTTTTGAATCTGGTTGTATTTTTTTCGAACCAAAACAGATGGTTTCCCAGTTACAGAACTCGACGGGACGAGATTTGATCGTCGTCATTATGTCACGTGACACCACAAACGTCCCGGATGTAATGACCCCAAACACGAGTTAATAAAAGAAATCAGTAAATCGGAAGCTGTTTGTGATGGAACCCCCTGAGACACACAAGCTGTTGGACCAGTCGCTAGTTCGATGACGGGACGGGCGACATGTGCATGGTGTCAAGAATGACAAATCACTTTTTACGATGTTTTTTCATAGGAAAATAAAACAGAAAAACATTGGAGTCAACAAATTCTTAGAATATTCAAAATCAGATTAACGCTTGATTGAATTGTTTGATAAATCGATATTTTCATTTTGAATGTAGGTGTATGTAAATCACAGTTGACATTTCCATAAACATTTACATGTAATAACATGGCTGAATTGTCTAAATGGCACCATGTGTAACTAGTGTAACAGGTGAAAGAGAAATGCTCGGCCAGACCGGACTTTGAACCGAGGACCCTCCAAACTCTAGGTAGTTGCTCTACCAATTGAGCTTCTTGGTCGTGGACGATCGACTCAGTCCAGTTCCACTACACTAGAAAACCTCATTAACCTTCATTTAGGCCTCACTGTAACTTTTCCCGCCTGTATTGACTATGCCTGTAACTTTCCCTCCATGTCACTTCTCCTCCCTGTAACTTACCCTCACCTTAGCTTTTCTTTCCTCTCTGTAACTTTACCTCCTTGTCACTTTCCCTCCCTGTAACTTACCCTCCATGTAACTTACCCTCTCTGTAACTTAACCTCCCCGTAATTTGTAACTTACCATCACTATAATTTAGGTTTCAGTTCAAACAGGTATAACCGTATGCGGAACTTATTAGTCCGGACACATTACTGAAGACACTGTTACATACATAGTCGGTGGTCGGGTTTAGCGAAGCGGATAGTGCACTCGCTTTTCAACAAAACGGCGTGGGTGTGATTCCCCGACCGGGACGTGAAAAGGTCACCTGCCCGATTACGTGAGCTTTGTCCGCAGCACGCAGGTCTTAGAGACTCTGTACGCCTTTCATCAAGAGTGATTGATGTACGTCTGAAAAAATTCTGATGCTGTAATTTGAATAGTGTGTAATGATGTTCAATAGTATATCTATTTTAATATGCATTGTAGATATACGTACGTGTGGGTTAAATGTTACTATTATACAGTCTTGTAATTATGTACAATATGTATATAATATACTAATGTTATGATGTTAGTTTCGTTGAATACTTGCAATATATCTCTTGTCGAGTGACTCGTGGCATATTCAATTATCTAACTTATTTCATATTTTTAAAATCAAATAATTATTTACGCAACATTTTACAAATATATTTATATATGTAGTTATACATTCAATATACACTGATTCGGTCGTTGGGATAATGATTCAACCTTAGTTTACACAAACCGGATTTTTGGCTGAATCGACTCACTCAACACGCGCTGTTGTTTTCAGTTTATTTTTTGTTCTCAAAATAATTAATATTTCAATTTGATGTGTAATAAATATAGACATAACGTTTCCATTTACTCCCGATGCGATAATTAAAGTATGCTATACGCACCACGGCGAGCTGCCAATTCATTTATTGCAGGAAAATAGATATAAAACACAATTTTTCCATTTAATTTATATTTTTACCTAAAATAATGACGTAAATTCGGCACAATAATAATCTTTGTATGTTGTCTGTTAACAAAACCAGAATTCTACAGTTATGAAAGACAACTTTCATGCGTTTATTAATATTTTAATTACGTAATACGGAGACCACCCCGGGGGATTCTAGTGAAATATGGAGATGGTGGTAATTATTACCTCCCTTTAATCACACCCTATAACACGTGGAGATCGACCTGCCCCGCCTCTCGTAGCTCCGAGAGTCGGACCCCCCGCCGTCTTCAACCAGTTTTGAAAACAGAATAAGCTTGTGTTTAGTCTTCTATATTTGTAGTGCTTTTGTTTGGGCTACGGTTATCTCCGCCCCTCCGGAGTGTTCTCAACAGCTGCTGAATCCGAGAGGACGAAACATCACGTTCAAACCGGACTCGGCGACGGACCTGGCGTCCGGCTTCTGGTGTAATTAGTACGCTTTGGTTATTAGCGTTGTTCCTTTACGTGTGCGATTCAGTTATTGTTTGATTCGTAGAATTACCTGTGGGTTTCGGGGAGGGATTATGCAGACTGCCCACCACCTTATGTCTTTTCCTGTCATGACTGTCGCTCCATGTAAGTTATTTTATCCCAAACCACTCAAGCGCGGACGGCTAACCACAAGTGTAGGGACTAATGATAGCCAGACCCTCCCACTCACTGAAGGGTCGCGTGCTATTTACAAGCCAAAGCCATAGGATATAAAGGGCATTGTTGTCGGCCCTTTCTTGCTCAGCACACAAAATAAATAGCGACTAGATTGAGATTATATGTGCAAGTGTCCCCTCTTCTAATTTTGAAGGGTTCTTCAGCTTATCACATATTGTAATCTATAACATTAGCTATTTCAATATGTCCCGAGATATTCCGAACAGTCTCTCGGAACAAACCAAGTCCGACGATCGACAGATGGTCGCTGCTATCTGCGCATGCGGTAGAAGGAAGTTTTGAATGTCACCGGTCTCTGGAGACGGGAAATTGATAAAAACAATACGCCGACATCACGTCCCAGTAATTGTCTCCGCCCCAAACATCAATATTCTCTGACCTTTCGTCACCCAAGTTTCCGAATTTTATTCTCGTTGATAAAATAACTTGAGACTGTCTATTATATTTTTCACAAAGAATTTGTTGTTTCTTTGCCTGGTATTGCTGGAAGATACAAAATATGACAATTAATTAGAGGAAAGAAGAGATCGCGGATTATCATTTTACAGCCATGTTATCAAATAAACTGCTATCGTTTTTTGAAACTATCATTTTTTGCCTTTAGGCAGTGGGCAATGACTATGGTGAAATTATTCATCAACATCGGGTTCGGTAGCGAGATTGATTTGTTACTCGTAGATGCCTTTGTCTCCAGTTATATGAAATATATTCACTTTTTACATGAATTCTATCGTCCAGAAAAAAAGATTACTGGCTAAGAAAATTACCAAACATTGACTGTACCATATAATCCGGAAAACTCAATTAACCAGAAAGTGCTTATACAAAATTGATTTATTTCCAAAGCCAGATATATATGTTGAACATCGTTAATCTGGGTTTTTCAAAAGTTTAGGAATAACGGTATTTACGTATTAACAAAACCTGTCCGACTTACCATAATCGCAGATCTTAACTACAAGTTTGAACGTTAATACGTAGATTGAGTCTTTTTTCTTAAAATGAAATAAATGTGTCCACGAAAAAGGATATTTTAAAACAAAGTATATGCGATTGTCTGTTTAAGCAGCGCATTTTGGTCCGAAATGACTTAAACTGTGGACGGGCAGTAAAACAATCAAACAAGTATACAAATGGGAATTCGAGGTTTTCCGGATGCTGATCATACCAGATCAACTGTAGCCGAAGAGTTTCACATCGAACACCCGATAACTCGAGCTACATTATGATACCGGTTATTCCGTGACGACGATGATCATTTGCAATATGATGATACTAAGCTTTCAATGTCTCTCCAGACGATAAATAGTTCAAAATAAAATCCGGTAACAAATATAATTTATCAGATCCAGACTTGAAGTATCATCATGATAAAGCTCTAAAAAACGTACTTTCGGGCATAGGAGTGTACTATCATGTACATATTGGGCAAAACTTGAAGCGCCTAATAGCGTCCGGTTGACAGTACTGTTAGTATGTAGTTCGGCGGAGTCCCAACTTCCGCCCATCTCGCGGTGATGCGGTAATGGTTGTTCGTTGCGATCTTGTCTTTTTGCACGTTGAGGGGTTTTCACGATGGCGGTTAAAGCGTCGCGAAACTGCAATACAGTCAACAAACATTGAACTGATATCTGGTGGATAAGATGCTGCGCACAAGCCGTTGATTGGACTTAGCGGGGAAAGGATCCCAAAGGAAACAAGAAATGGATAAGGCTACATAGCACTACCCAAAATAGTCAGATAATGGCCCCATCGTTATGGCGTTACGAGATAGCACTTAGAAATTTTATTGAGACAGTAAAAGAGAGATAAGCCGTAGCTGAGTTTTCTAGCTATCAACACTAGGGGAAGTACTCAAAATTTCCCCTGAAAAGTTCTTTTTCCTTGTAGGCGACAGTGGAGTTAGCATGCGAAGAAATCATAAATCACTAATTCAAGCCAAGATGCACAACAGCATAGGAAATTGCCCTCCAACATGAGCTTGCTCCGGGTTTATTGCGACCCGGGTGACGGTTCCGGTTTGTATTTAGGCCCGTAAACCATACGAGAGAAAAGACAACATTACAAACGCGGGTATAACACAGACTCGAAAAATGCCTATGGGACCTGGCGGTAACATTTATGTATATTAATATTGCAACAGATATGCTTGTTTGTGACGTAGACTAAAGATGTTTAAGTAAACCCAGCCTTCCGTGACTTTTTCTAATGCGTTTTATGTATATTCGTTTTAGTAGCACCAGCAAGGTCGATGTAAGGTTTTTCTCTATACCCAAGCTAGTGACACACTCCAAAGATCAGATAACTTTACTTTCTAGCGATATATTTTATTCTTTGTAGCAAAATGAGACATCGAGGCTGTAAATGAGACAGATTTATAGCAAAGACGGGACCAATGGAATAATGAAACGGAATAATTTTCGCAATTTCTCTTACAGAGACGTCAAAGTAGAGCCATAACGACAGTTTATAGTTGGGAGATAATGGGCGTCAGCCATTAGGCCCTGCTCGTGTGTGTTATCCTATAGGTATTTCGGGGACATCTTACTTGGGTGATCGCCGAGAATTAACATTGTTTATCGATATCTCTCCAGGAAAATCTCCATGGCCTAATTCCATCGGAAAATTTCCTGTACAGAATGCACTTTTTTGTCTTGTTTACCCTTAGACAAACAAGGAAATGAGAATGTATAGCAAGGGACAAAAGTAACTTATGTATTTTAACATATTATCAGATATCATTATTAATTATAGAAGAGCCTACCAAAATGAGAATATAGGATTATGTGAGCTATATGTTTGACATTGGTATCTTGTTGAAGATTTTTTTCTTGAGTAAAGAGCGATCAATCTTGTAAGAGCATTTCTTTTATATGTAAAATTTAAGAACGGGTAGGACAATACAACCCTTCACCGAACCTGAAATCGATAGATTGAAACAGGCAAGCAAAATGCGTGTGTATATTATCAAACAAAAATGCCAAAAAACTTCCAGTAAAAAAAATCTGAAATCTGTTAACGTTATTACATGGTATTTACAATAAGTTTCCTTTGTCTGAAAAAGGACAGTTTTGGTATAACTCCCCTGACAAGTTTTGAATTGATTGTCCATGTACAAAGTACACACTTCCAGTGTAGATGAACATTTCATGTCACGTTTTGTTTCACTAACCGGTGTTTTGCTTGTATTTCTTGTTGACAATGTATGTTTTAAGGGCGTGTATAACATGTTTGGGTGAAAGTGTATATCATATAAATATTACTAAAATTGTGAAATCTACAATTTAAATAGAATTTCTTACATGGCTATGTTCAATATGACATGTTTTGATTGAAATAAACATTTATAACATATGTCAAGTTGTAAAAAATTGAAATGTTCATGTCAGGAAAAGAAACATTGGCGCCGTAATCCTTGTATAATAATATAAACATTGTTCGTTATGCAATCACAAAAATTAACAATGTTTTATTAGCATCTGTAATTCACATTTAAACATGACAAAAAAGTTGTTCTATTCGACATTTTTTTTGTAAAATGTACGTATAATAAATCAAATAAGATGAAATTTAATGAGAATGTTGTCAACTTGCAGTGATGATTGCATGCTTTATAAATAATTAACATCTTATCAATGCCAACACCAGGAAATGATACTTTAAAAATGATTGTCTCAGCTGGCAAAAAAGTGCATTTATTGTCTCCCACCAGATTTTGTTTTGTTATAGAAGTATGTCATAAATTCGTTATTGAAATTCCTGTTCACACAAAAAACGAAATGAGACAGGTACATGTATTTGTGCAATATGATTTCAGATCAAATTTACACGAATTACCTATCCATAAATTGACCGTTAGACCTCGGCAAACACGTGCTATTTTACGCTGTAAATCATAGCATTGTTGTTATTTTGCTTCGGAGAAATCATTTACAAGTATTTGAATTCACAAAAGGAATTAGAAGTACCTCCAACATGTTCCTATAATATTTTTTTTCTATGAAATTTTATACAATCTCGTTTTCATAAAACACAGACAGTATGAGAACGAACATGAGACGTTATCATACTTACTTTGTAACATTACATTTTTTGTTTCATAATTAATTCCCCCCCCCCCCCCCACACGCACACACACACACACAAACACACATCGTAACTTTAGTCAACACTGACGTGACAATGGGCCTTAACACAAATGTTTTATATCAGCTTATGTGATGTTAAAACTTAAAATAGAGTCTTTAACTCCTGTCTATTGAATCATTTTTGTTTATAAAATGGATCTATAGCTCTTTTTAGCAAGTTTCTGTCGATTTTTTTCAAATTTTGTTTTCTCTAATGACTATCAATTCTTCTACGTCGACCTCTTAATCTCATGTGTTTTGTAAATGTGTCGTCACAATGTCATGACGTCATGTTTTTGTCTCAATACTGGCGATGGCGTTACATAAGGTACTGTTATACCGACAATGGACACGTTTGTATACACTATATAACAAGTTGGTTATGTGATAGGTATTGATTTATCACATGACTTGTAGATATTTACTTGTCAGCTTTTCGGAGTTTAAGTGGTCTGAGGAAAATGTAATTTTCTTGAGCACTTAAAGACATTCGTTTTGGTAGGGCTTTTTAATTTGAATTTCACAACATAAAAAAATCAATTTCCATAAATTTTAATTGTATGAAAGTGAAATGTTAAAAATCTGGATAGATCAAAATTTAAATAGTATGATATACGATTACTGTACTGGCAAACTGTTAAATTGTAGACAGCCATTTCCCAAAGTCCTGAATAGAAATAGTTTCCACTTAAAAAACAGAGAACAGTGTTAAACGAACGAGAACGAAGATGATTTGAGCTGATTATATTGAATGTTACAAACTAAAATGACAAACTTTTTTCTGTGTACACACAATGATATCTCGATTTTCTTTACGTCATGAAGCAATCGTATGCAAGCATTAAATGATTTCTCAAAGAGAAAAAAAAAGTTATAATTCTAATGGTATATCTACGTAAACATTAGTTTGTTTACTTGAGCATGAAATTGATTTCACCTGAGCAGAGACTAATTTAGCATGCCACCAAGATAAGTTTATAGCATATCTACAGATCACTCAGGAACATTTTTTTACGGCAATAAAATTCAGTAACTCATACATATTTGTAAACAAACAAAACTGAATTTATATTTCTGTTGAGAAACACCAATAAAATTTAATCATGTTAACCTTATTTATCAATCGTTCCAATTTGGTTTAAACATATTCTAATGCCCTCTGATCAACAACTGTTCAACAAAACTGTGATAGCGACAATACACACATACATCATTGTTACAAATTATTTCGCATACTTTGGTAATAACATGTAATGAACCAATGCTTATTCGGTAAAGATATTTTTTGAACTTTTCAAGAAAAAGCAATAAAGAGATTCTGAACATGTGTTTAACAAACCTTGTCGTATGTTCCTACAGACAGAACGAGAATATACATGTATTTTATAGTGAGAATATTTAAGGTACGGTGAAGTAAGATATTGGGTATAAGTTTATCTGTATATTATTGTATTCAGTATCAAGTATCAATTCTATCCTGTATACTAATGAATAATGTTTCAATTTCAGAAATAATGTGCGGAGCATACGACACCCAAGCACCAAGTTTATACTGTAGGGAAGTAATAAAGGATGGAGTGAAGAATGACAAAATGTCTGTCAACAAAACCCCACAAGAGACAGACAACACACTGTATCATGTTTTTAAAATCATTGACAGTCTAACCGAACGTAAAATGTTCACCTCTCCTAATAAATAATCCTTTTTACTGATGATAACCCCAAACTACTACAAATGACACGTTTAGAACTACAATAAGACAACAGATTTAAGAAAAGGTTGGCCATGGAGAGAACAATATCAAATTGATAAGATGCAAGGTTGTTTTCTACTCCATCTTTGTCCATAGGGATAACATTTGAGCTATTTATATTATACATATAATTTTACTCAGTGATAAAGAAACAATTGTACTTTAGGAAAGATTTTTTTTGTAATACTCTTTGTAAAAGTACGCTAGTTTTCTTTTTATTAATTTTCATATTAAAATGATTTCTCAATAAGGCGTCTTGGTGCCATCTTTTATGAACAATATATATATATATATATAAATGTGACAAAAAATGTCGTCTTTATATGATTTTTTTAAACACTGTGGGCAACGTTTCAACATCACATACACAAGGTCTTGATTACTTTTCATTGGAAGTTCCATGTTCCAAATAGTTATTGTATTCCTTTGCTGTTAAAATAGCAAAAGGGGATTTGTTTCTGTATTTGTTTGATAATTTCGATTAAAACACTGATGCCTACATGTATCGATCTTTTCAACTTTTATTTGTCCCAAGTAATTAATTAAATATCGTCTAATTCAATGTAACGTGACGTTATCGTAGACGACGGTTCTAGCACATTGTATTAGCAGCAAGTAAACTTAGATTTGGATGATGTGCAGGAATTGTTATTGTCAGATTGAAAAAAAACCTAACAGTGTGTAGATATTTGAGATGTGAGTAAGTACAACTGTTATATGTTATGTGTATATTCAGTCTGTTTTTACAAGGAGACCACCATGCCAGTGTACATCAGATGTACATATCTGCCATCAAACGGGGAACGGAAGCAAAATATTAACAATATATATGACATTATTTATAAAATGATAGAAATGATTTTGATTTAAGTATCATATGTGTTGTGCTGATGTTTTCTTTTCCCAACGTTTCTTAATATTTTCCTTTTTCGGTCACATACAAATGGGTTTGACATCCTATCTAAGGCTATCCTTCATCAAAAGCTACATATGACTTGAATTTTCACAGTGTTTTCACAGTTTTATAGAGCAGCAAAATAATATGATAATAGATAGACATGGGAATAAAGAAGTTTCATCTATTAAAGTAGAAATTTCATGAAAAAAAGTCAAAAGTATCAGAACGTAATTCAATCAGTCTATCCTTTTATTTGTGTTGTCAAATTTAAATGGCGTCGACTATTGATGTCTAACAATATACCCCTGAAAACGCTTCAACATTTCCGGAACAATATCATAAAAGTACAAAATACACAAGTTTTTATTCGGTATTGAGTTGTATAATTTCAGGTTAAATTTGATGTAGTGTAGCGATATGGTATAGAACGGGTTTTGTTATATTACTCATAAAAGTAAAATATTAGAATCGAGAAACTCATAAATCACAAGTGGGTGGACTTGGTCATAATTTTACCAGCCCCAGGCAAAATTGAGCTATTAAATTGAATAGATTTAACATATTATTTTTTTCACATCTTAATTTTCTCCAGCTGTTTTGTTGATGAAAGGAAATGAATAGAGCATATCTCATACCTGCCGGTTACGTACCAACAGTCAGTTGATAGGCACAGACTTATAATGGGTAGAACCAAACGGATCGCAAAACCAAATCATTGCTTTTTGTGAAATATTCTAAATCTGTTAAGGTAAACAAAATAATAAAATGGAAAATCGCTTCATCACCATCATAAGTATTGCATATGTAATGATTGTTTGGTAGAGCTATCGTTTACAGAGACATTGACTTTATTAATTCACCCTCCTTCCCCATTCCTTCCCCGATTTGTACTCGCGTCGCCTCTCGTTCTCGCACGAGACAGTATATAGCCAAATGAGGAAGGTAAATATAGATTTATACATGTCGTGGGATAAACTTAAAGAAACAAATGTTTGCTGGGTTTTAATTTCTCGAAACAATAGGTAATAGTCTTAACCGGCTTTCTATGAAATTTGAATTTAATTCACAGAAACATAAAACCAATACAGCATTTGTCCACCCGTCTGTTCTTCCTTCTTTCCATATAATCTGTTCAACATACAAATACTGCAAAAGTTTCTATTTCAATGTTGTTAGCAAAATCACACTTATATCAACCGCGATACCACGTGTTGGTTGTGGTGTTATTGCCCTTATTGTTGATAGCTGGTTTTATTTTACGAAGTATGCCTGTAGCTTTTATACGCAAATCTACAATATTGTGTGATAGAAATTATTTCAATACTGAAAATAATTATCGGTGGATTTGATATTCAAAGAAAATTGATATGGATAAATGAGTATCTTCGGGAATTAAAACGAACATTAATCCTCGAAGAAAATAGATAATTCACAGTATATAATGTCAGACCACAGCTTCGACAATACCGTAAAACAAAAAAGGAGACACATAATAAACCATCCCTACAGCAGCATGAGTAGAAGACTTTCTATTAACCATCCCTACAAAAGCACCAGTAGATGACTTTCTATAAACCATCCCTACAACAGCACCAGTAGATTACTTTCTATTAAACATCCCTACAACAGCATGAGTAGATGACTTTTTATTAACCATCCATAGACAAGCACCAGTAGATGAATTTCTATAAACCATTCCTATAACAGCACCAGTGGATGACTTTCTATAAACCATCCCTACAACATCACCAGTAGATGACTTTCTATGAACCATCCCTACATTAGCACCAGTAGATGACTTTCTATAAACCATCCCTACCATAGCACCAGTAGATGACTTTCTATTAACCATCCCTACAACAGCACCAGTAGATGACTTTCTATTACCCATCCCTACAACAGCACCAGTAGATGACTTTCCATTAACCCTCCCTACAACAGCACCAGTAGAAGACTTTCTATTAAGCATCCCTACAACAGCACCAGTAGATGACTTTCTATAAACCATCCCTACAATAGCACCAGTAGATTACTTTCTATAGACCATCCCTACAACTGCATCAGTAGATGACTTTCAATAAACCATCCCTAGACAAGCACCAGTAGATGACTTTCTATAAACCTTCCCTACAACTGCACCAGTAGATGACTTTCCATACACCATCCATAGACAAGCACCAGTAGATGAATTTCTATAAACCATCCCTACAACAGCACCATTAGATGACTTTTTATAAACCATCCCTACAACAGCACCAGTAGATAACTTTCTATAAACCATTCATACCACACAACCAGTAGATGACTTTCTATTAACCATCCCTACAACAGCACCAGTAGATGACTTTCTATCAACCATCCCTAAAACAGAACCAGTAGATAACTTTCTATAAACCATCCCTACAACAGCACCAGTAGATGACTTCTATAAACCATCCCTACAACAGCACGAGTAGATGACTTTCTATAAACCATCCCTACAACAGCACCAGTAGATGACTTCTATAAACCATCCCTTCAACAGCACCAGTAGATGACTT